>NC_056737.1:832652734-832845234 GCF_019279795.1 Protopterus annectens
GCCACGGAAGTCCCGATGAGAGAGGATCTGCCCCTCCACGGCCAGGGGGAGTTCTGCAGGGCCGGCCAGGATCGGAGGGAGGTCCCCTAAGAGGCTCTGAGGGCATAGGGGACACAGAACTGTCTGGCAGCCTCCAGGAGATCTGGGGGAGACTGGGACCATGGAGCTCTGGACCGGAAAGGAGCGGGCCGCGGAAGTCCCAATTAGAGCGGATCTGCACCTCCACGGCCGAGGAGAGTTCCTCGGGGCCGGCTGGGATCGGAGGTGGTCCCCCTTAGAGGCTCCTAGGGCACGGGGGACACAGAACGATCTGGCAGCCTCCAGGAGATACCTAGCCCTGGAGGAGAACTCTCCACCGCCCCGATAGAAGTGGAAGCCCGGAGGGGTCCCTCCCCGTGGAAGTCCGGAAGGGAGAGAGGAGCTGAGATCTGCCGGGCTGGGAAAGCTCCTGCCTGGGTGAGGGGGAATCTGGACCACGGCCCCCTCCAGGTGGAAGTCCTCAAGGGAGCGACCGGCGGGAGTATGCGGGCCCCGAGAGCTCCTGCCCGGCAGGGGGAAGGCGTCCGACCTCACCCGGTACCCGACGGCGTCCTCGAAATATCGCAAAGCCCCCGGAACCCCTCTGGACGGGAAAGCGTCGGGACACGGAAGTCCCGATGAGAGCGGGCCTGCCCCTCCGCTGCCGAGGGGAGTTCCGCGGGGTCGGCTGGGACTGGAGGGAGGTCCCCCTGAGAGACTCCGAGGGCACGGGGACACGGCCCGGCCAGGCAACCTCCAAGAGATCTGGGGAGACTGGGACGGTGGAGCTCTGGACCGGAAAGGAGCGGGCCTCGGAAGTCCTGATGAGAGCGGATCTGCCCCTCTGTGGCCGGGTGGAGTTCCGCTGGGCCGGGATCAGAAGGAGGTCTCCTGAGAGGCTCCGAGGGCACGGGGGACACAGAGTGGTCTGGCAGCCTCCAGGAGATCTGGGGGAGACGGGGACCGTGGAGCTCTGGGCCGGAAAGGAGTGGGCCGCAGAAGACCCGTTGAGAGCGGATCTGCCCCCCGTGGCCGGGGGGGGGTTCCACAGGGCCGGCCGGGATCGGAGAGAGGTCCCCCTGAGAGACTCCGAGGGCACGGGGGACACAGAACGATCTGGCAGCCTTCAGGAAATTCAGGTTCTTAGACCTTGTATTTCTGGTACTGTTTGACTTACGAAAATGCAGAAGATTTATAAGTGTGGGGTTTCGGATGCCTTGTAAGCCAGGCAAAGATAACCTTCTCAGCAATCTATAAGAGACTGAGTAGAGGGAAAGAGTTTTAAGGTGCTCTGTGTAAGGCAGATTTGTTACGCCTTGTATTCTTTTTGTAAGGAACCTCAGAGGTCGCTCGAGTTGCTGCAGTGCTAGTTGATATGTATCATGTATATGTCTATACAACACATACATATATGCAGCAGAGGTTTGGAGAGTGCAGCCCCACATAGGAGGTGCAGACTGCTTGCCGCCCTCAAAAAAATATTATTAATGCACATTAATTTTAGAAGATTCATACTTAATTTGTCAGAATTATGTAACTTAATTACAGTAGGTTTTCAAATACAAATATATGTACAAACTTTATCAAAAAGATCAATACTAATCCAAAGTAGCATTACAGTCTGTAACGCTGAAGACATAGCTAGCATACCTGCAGACAAATTTAAGACATAGCTAGCATACCTGCAGACAAATTTAATGCTAATTTTACTCCAGAAACAGTGATTGAAATTCCCCAAATCCCACTCACTCCCCTAAGAGCACCATGGAACATGTTCTGGTTATACTTTCTAGAACTAAAAACACCTGTTTCATAGGCCCATAAAATTTACATGGATCAATAATTAACAATGCCAGACATGCCAATCCCTCCTGCACTTGTTTAACTACAACCTAGCCACAGACTATGCCCCTAAGGTTTGGAAAACAGTTATAATGGTGCCTCCGCACAAAGGGGGCCCCACCGCATACTCCCAAGAATTTTAAGTCCTTTGGCTTAACTAGCCTAATTTGCAAGGCCATGTAACATGTTGTACATGACATTGTAACCTACAATATTAAAAATTTCTTAAAACTGGACCCACTACAGTTTGACTTTGTCTAGGGCAGATTGTCTTCTAAACCCGGTGAACTTCTCTGAGAATGTTACAGAAGCAGTGGACAGTGGCCACTCAGTCCACACAGCAGTCTTAGATCTGGCCAAGGCCTTAGGCACAGTACCTTATGCTGGCATTGTAAACAAGCTAAAAGAACTAAAGATAGACCTTATGTGGAAAGACAGATTGACCAAACTGAAGGATAGAACTCACTGAATTAAACTGCCGTATGCCAATTAAAAAAGTAACCAGCACTGTACCACACGGCTCAGTGTTAGGACCCCTCCTTTTTGTTACATACTTTGCAGATTCCTATACCTCAAACCCAGACCTATGGCCAAACACATTCACCGATGACTGTAACCTGGGTGTCATAATCTGTTCTACATTGATAACAGAAGAGCTTCCACTAGAACTAATCCTTACAAACCAGTAGTGAACAAAGAAAGGGCTCAGATTAAAAGCAAAAAAGTACAGGGTTGTCTATGGGAAGCATCCATCATCTACAACTTATAGCATGTACAGTACCGTACTCCACATGAACATGATAGTCAGGGATCCTGTCATCTTGCTTGACAGCTCCCTCACCTTTGACCATCATGTTGCAACAGTAGTTTGGAAATCTTTCTGTGTAGCACAACTGATTTCCATGGATATGTCATCTAGATGAAAAGATTTTATCCCACTGTACTCTGCTCCAATTAGACCAGTTATTGTTGTTGTTTATCTTTTCGGCTTTTCCCGGTTAAGGGTCGCCACAGCGGAACTTCGGTCCTCTAATGATTGGCAGTAGATTTTTTATGGTGCCGAGTTGCCAGTCCGACGCCCAACCTTCAGTGAAGGCATGCCCATTCACACATGTCTTTCGGTGGCCACTCGACCGCGGGGAGGACATGCAGACTCCACACAGAAGGCACTCAAGCCGAGAATCTAACAGAAGAACCTCTTGCTGTGAGGCAACAACACTACCGCTGTACCACCGTGGCTTACTCCAATTATTGAGTTATTTCTGTATGCACCTAGTAAGACATATGCAACTACAAATGCTAAAACATTCCTGACTAAGATTATTGGCCTAAAAAAGTGGCTACAGAGAGATTAGAAGCACTGCTGCTATATACTGTTAATTTTTATAGACTCCTACATGGGAATCCACATTTACCATTCTGTGCAATCAAAGACCACAGCCTAATGGACCTCTTTCACCTCCACAAGAAGAATAGCTTCACATAAACCCAAAATAGGGATCTAACCCTCCGCCAACTTATTATGAAAAAAGTTGGAGTGATAGATTCATTATCCAATGATTGCCCCATCTGTGGAACAAATTGCACCTGCAAGTTAAGTAGTTTGACACCCTTGCCTACTTCAGTATTCACCTGCAATTTCATCCGCAGCCTGATGTGTTTTTCGCTCCTGGAAGTGGAGGCTACATCTTGAGGATGTTTTTTGGCCAGGCACACAGGGTCTTCAGACTTATTTGCCTTGTATTTCCTAGGATCTCAAGGAAAAAATGTATTTTCTTTCTATTGTGGATGCTACAGTTCACATTTATGCAGCATTTCACCACTGACTATTGTAATTACTTAATTTCCAAGGTAAAAATCCTGTTGAAATAAATACATACAGGGAATATCACATCTCTTTCTGCCGTTTTATGAATTACTTTAACGTAAAGAGTAGAATACAACAATTTTTAGAATGTAACATGATTTAAGACTTGAATTATACATATAGAAAACCAAAACCTAACAATATCACAAATTACAAAACAATTCCCGGGATATTTTAACCTAGTTGCTGTATACCTAAATGATGCCTTAGTAAAAGTTTTGTTATATTGTTTTGAAAAGTTGGTATATGTGTGTAAACATTTTTTAAATTTTATTAATTTAAGGGGTAAGTGAACTGTGCCTCAGACCTATTTCATTCATATGCAGAACACAAGAGCAAGTTCATTATATGTGAACATTGTAGAATAGTCCATCACTTGACAAGTACACCGGAGTGGTCACAGAAAAACCTCATAGCAATATGGGGAGAGCATACAAACTCCACACAATGACATAAAGTCAGGACTGAACTCTGGATTTTGTAACTATAAATCAGATATCTTAATCACATAGTCACTGTACTACACAATAAATGATAATCCAATAGCTATGCTAAACAGTAACTTTACAGTTATTACTACATGAATCGATGCACAGTTTAAGCACAGTATGCCTCATATTGTTTCTGTCTGGCAAATGGCAAATAAACATATGGTACATAAAATTCAAGCAAATCTGGACAAGAGTTAATATTTTTATAGGCGATTACTAGGCTAACAGCTTAGGAGCCCTTATGAACCTAGCCAGTATTACCCAGTTTCATCCGATATATGGTCCTTCAGGGCTAGAGGATTGCATAGGTTTGTGTCTATGCCTTGAGTGTTTTACAGATCGCCCCTGTCCATAAGGAACATAGGAGCTACTCCAGGAGTGAATTTAAAATTCCTCATCTATTGATCCAAACTGCGTTTGAAGAGGTCCAGGAGATGACTCTGCTTAAGGTGATTAGGAAGCCTGCTCCAAAGAAGGGGTCATTTCTGAGACATGTATCTGTCTCTCTCTCTCCAGCAGGTTTTGTTTGATTCTCAGACCAGGTTTAGATCCCTAGATTGGGTGACCCTCATGCTGTTTTTGTGAATGTGCAACAGCTCCATCAGGGCTGGATTCTTGAGTACCTTGCAGACTAGGCATAGGTCACCCCTTAATAGTCGATAGGAGACCGAGGAAAGGGATAGGGCTTTTAATCTAACTGACTGTTAACAATACGTAGAGAAGACGACTTACAAATATATTGACTGACTGAGTTTAGAATTGGTGACCTCCTTAGACATAAAGTAAAGACTGGTGCATGTAGACAACATATCTTTGTCTAATACCAAGTAAGGAGAATGCAATGGTAATACTTGTAACACTGATACTGTTTTAGCTGAAATAATGGTTACTCAGTAAAGAGTTTTCCAAGTAAAAAAAAAATTCAACTCTGGGAAAGAAGCAGGGTCAAAAGGGGGAAGTGTAGTTTCCACAGCACAAAATACAAAGTCACACTGTGGAACTAGGTCCTTGAGAGGAGGTCTGAGAATAAAGATTAAATAAAGATGCTTTACTTACCTTCAAGGAGGCTAAAGATAAGGAATTTGAGCCTTGATTAAAACTAGATATAACAGACAAGTCTACTTTTTATAGACCGTAAGTGTGGCCTATATCAAAGATAAGTTAATCCATGACTGTGGTTTTTGGAAAAGTAAAAAGGTCTAGCCCTCTAGTCTAAACCCACTTTTTCCTCACATGTTTTTCTAGTTTGCTTTGCTAAACAGAATTAGAACACATCCTTAAGGATATCTCACCATCAGTGGAACTGGGGAAATCTTGTGGTTAGACATAGGTAGTGAAGATGTGAATGAGGCTTGCCAGAGGAATGGAATATCAGAGAGCTGGCAGACCCTCAATGAAGAGGATTCGCCAATAAGTGCAGCTTGAACAAGGGGAGCCAGATTTGTCATGGCTAACATGGGAATTAAGGGAATGATCCTGGACTTGTGGTGTTTGCCTTTCTGTATGAAGCTTGTCATCAGAGGAAATGGAAAAAAAAGCATAAATTAATTGGGAGCCATTCCGGTTGAAACATCCCTGAGGTATCCCTCCCAGATGAGGGAATAGAAATTTCTGCACTTGACATGGGTTGGAGAGAAAAAGGTTGCAGTAAAGTTTTTCCAAGTGGAAAAACAACTTCACTATGAGATGGCTGAGGTGATTATTTATGACATCAGCAGGTATCACCTGAATCTAGAATGTGGTTTGCACTAAGATAGCAGTTCGTTGAAATAGTCCATTCACAAACTCTTATCACTTCTTGATTCGAGTTGTAGAAGTAGGTGCTTGTTTATGCAACAGATAGCTGACATGTTGTCAGAGTGAATGGCTATCACACCCAGGAGCAGGGATTAGCAAGCTTTGCATGAAACTGTGTCCAGGCAGCAACCTCTACATGTAAGTAGGTGAGATGGTTCCAACTGAGACTTTGTAGTGGTCTCTACAAACTGAAAAAGACTGATTAGGGACTGCTGAGCAGAAATTAGATTGTTCATTGAGGGGGTGAGTAGAAGCCATAGGGTAAACGTTTTCACCCTTTATAGTCTCTGGCTAGGTGCAGCTACAGTCTTCAGACTTGCATTTGGTGAATACCATGGCGACTGTGATAAAATCAGTTGAAAGACATGGGAATTAATTGTGACTGACTCCTGCCTGGAAGTATGGATACCTTCTGGATTTTTTCGTGGATATCTTTATATGGAGGTGAGCTTCTTAGAGGTCCATGGAACACATCCACTGTCTTCCTGACAGGCATGAAAATATGGTCTGTACTATGGCCATCTAAAATGTTTTTACTGGGATAAAATTGATTAGGTCTCCTCAAGTCCATGAGGTCCTTTTACTTTTGTTTGTTTTGTTTTTTGATACCAAAAGGAACCTGGAGACAAGCTCAAGACATTTTACCTTTCTGCATTTTTTGTTGGGGTGGAATATCTGACAGGGGCATAGAGTGTGTGTGTGTGGGGGGGGGGGGGTTGGAGATGTTGAATGGGATTGTAAACCTTCTGGGTATTACTGTCCTCATCCACTTGTCTTGTGTATTGATTAGCCATGCAGAAAAGTGGAGGGACAGAAACGCACAACTATTTCTGAAGTGGGACAGTTAGGCAAAGCCTCAGATTCTGCTTCTGTTACTCAAGGAGGAGGACTGCAGTTTTGCTGCCATTGCCAGTTACCTCTACCTCTGGGACTGGGACTGTTCTAGAATTTACCATGTAGATCCTGCTTCCTTCCAGATCTCTGGTTCTGTTGCTGATGGCCACCCTAAACCAAAACTGGTATGGGAAAGACACATTTCAGAGAATGAAATTTCACACCAACAGCTGTGGGAGCTGCCATTTTCCCATACTCTTTGGGTGAGCTTTGACTTCTTGGAAAAAAAGGAATGGTGACTTAAAAACATAGTTAGAAAAGTCACCTCAGTGCCTTTAGTCCTCAGAAGATTTCCAAGAGTTTGGATCTGACGTCTTGGAATCCATTGTCTACCATTGATAGTCTCCTTGGCTCCAAAGTCCAACGTTTTCCCTGGAGCCAGTATCTCCAAGGTTGAGGTCTCCTTTCCTTCAGGAGACCCCTAAAAAGTCTTCCTGGTCACTTTCTGCTACTTCCTCCATTAGGTCATCCCAAAGATTTTCTGGGGCAGAGGTGAATAGGACGGTGAGAAAATTTCTCAGAGCACAGATCCAAATGGGGGTCTTGCCATCTTTGTCTCCAATTGAATCTGTGAGCCTTAAACCTTCTTTCCATTCTGTTATCACTCCTTCTCTGATCTAGATCCATGAACCTTAAACATTCTTTCCATTCTGTTATCACTCCTTTTCTGATCTAGATCCATGAGCATTAAACCTTCTTTCCATTCTGTTGTCACTCCTTCTCTAATCCAGTCTGCAGTTTCGGAGCCCTTAGATCCAAGATCTTTGAGTCGAACCATAGGATCCGAAGATACCTCTATCTTCCAGTCTGGCGACTTTCCTGATTCAATCAACTCCTTCCCCCCGGAGCACAATGGTTCTCTGAAGCATTGGCATTGGATCCTAGGGGTTGACTTCATCTCCAAAGCTTTTGGAGCCATTGCTTCCCTTTGGGGCTTCAGAACTGGACAGCTTGGCTCCGACTTCTCCCTCAGAGTTGCTAGTCAAGGGGGGGTCTTAGATTGTCTGCACTGAAAGTCTTGGCAGATTGTCCTCTGCTTCTGTTGGTCCTTCCACCTTTGAAGTGGTGGAGAGGGTTTTTTCTCACCCCAGAGAAGTTTCAACTCTTGTGCCTTTGGATCCAATCCCTGTTCCCTCTTCGGATCTTGTGTATGAGTCTACTCATCCTAGACCTCAGGGACAGCCAGCCCACATGACCTTCCAAAGCAGTTCCCACTAGGGAACTCTCTGCTTCTTCTGACACCTCTCCAGAACACCCCATTGAAGAGGTTCCTTGGAAGAGGTCATAAGAGGAGGCAGTTGGATTCACCACAGGAATCCCTCAAAGAAGACATCCTAGATTGTCACCTGAAGATGTCTCGTTTGGAGACATCTTAGAGATCCTTCACCAGAAAGGTGGTTGGTCTTTCCAAACCCCTTCCCAGGAAGAATCTGTGTTCTTGGAAGTCTTCTGGTCTGAAACATCTATGTCTTAGGTTATCCCCCTGTGGATGAGTTTATAGACCTTGTTTCCAACAGGGCATGGAAGGAACCAGATTCCGTGGAACCGATCCCAGACAACTGGACAAAATTATGAGTGACCTGTCTGATAGACAACACTGGACCAAGGGAATCCCTGTAGATGCCGTGTCTTTTAAACACACCTTGCCATCACCTTGCCATGGTTGTTGCAGCAGCCACCAAAAAAGAGCTGACTGAGCAAAGCTCCACTGTCCATCCCCCTAATGGGGAGGCTAGGGCATTGGACAAGGTTTGGGAAGCGAGTTTATGCTTCCACGATCTTTCCCTTACAGTCCCTGAATTACCTGGCACATTTCACTATGTTACAGAAGGACTTAGTTAAGGAACTCTGTAAGTCTACCTGTAGGTCCATGTCTGCAGAGGAACAAAAGATGTAATGGGATCCTATCTCGCCTACATTCATAACTGATGGGCTCGGAGCCGATCCATCGGCTCCGACTCGGCCAACTAGTACACTAGAACGAAGTCTCTTATTGGCTGGGCTACTCCCTATCCCAGGATGCACCACACCTGCTTCCCCAGATCTCGTTTGCCGCTTTACAAGCTGGACGTGGTCTCGACTTGGCTGGAGCTAAGTGGTTTCTTTTACCTTTTACTGGTCTGTGACCTTGGGGTTTTTCCTCTGAAAATTGATAAAAACAGCTGTTTTAACAGCTACTCTGTAAATTGTGTGTTTGATAACTTTTTTGTGTGTGAAGTGATTTACTGGTACCTTATTTCGCTGTCGGGCAAGGCCCGTTTAAGTTAGAGGGCCTTTGCCCTACTTTTGAGAGTTTGTGTCATTATTTTTTCTTCGGGCAAAGCCCGTTTAAATTAGAGGGCTTTTGCCCGTTGTTTTTGTGGTTGTTGTGCGTGTTTACTATGTTCTCTTGTGAGGTAAATCTCCCTCTCAAGAGCTCGTGCCTTGTTTCTCGCGCTCTACAGTTGGCGCTAACCTTTTCTTATTAGACTGCTTTTCATACTGTTCAATATGTCCAAAGAGCAGAAGTCAGGATTTAAAAAATGCACTCGGTGCAATTACAAAATGTCTATTACAGACAGTCATTCGATATGCGTGTACTGTTTAGGGCCTAAACATCTACAGGAGACATGTAGTGTATGTCATGCTTTCTCCTCTAGGGTTCTTCAAGAGCGCAAAAATAAACTGATCTTGAAGGGTCTTATTAAGCCCTCTTTTGAGGAAGCTTTAGATTCTCCTGTTACCTCTAAAAAGAAAAGATCGTCGGCTCCGACAAGTCCGTCGGAACCGACTGCTAAAAAGCAAAAGTCGACCTCTTCTTCCTCGGCTCCACTGACTTTGGGGCCGAGGGTCGAAGGGTCTGCCTCGATGCCTCTTTCCTCGGCTCCATTAGTTTTGGAGCCGCAGGTTGGAGTATCGAGAGGCGAATCACATCCATTGGTTCCAATGGTTTCGGAGCCGGTGGAGGTGTGCAGCTCAGACTCTTCCCCCTCGGCTCCGAAGAAAGCTCCTTCGGCGCCGATGGTGGTCCATGCTGTGGTGGAACCAGCGCCGATAGTGTTGGAGCCTTTTCTGAGCCGGTCCCCTACACTCTCGGAGCCGAGAGGAAAGTCTTCTCGTCTGTCTACCTCCTCTAAATCTTCGAAACTGTCTGATTCGGATCTGGATAGGGTGATTCAGAGGCTTTTCCAGTCTCCAGTTTTTGCTCAAATGGTCTCGGCTCCAGCCCAGTTGGCTTCGGAGCCGATCCCCCCTTCGAAACATTCGATTCCTCCTCCAACCTCCTCGGAGCCGTTGGAGTTGGTGATGGTGGAGCAATGCGGAGCCATACGGTCGGAACCGAGACCCCTTCGAGGTCTGTCGGCAACGACTATGGTTCCTACCCTGTCCTCGGGTTCAGGGTTTGGTACTGGGACTTCCTCAGCCGGGCCCGAGGGGAACACTTTGGGGCTGGGTGCCTAGTCTTCCCCTCGGAGCATCGGCTGCTGGAATTCCCAGTGCCATCGTGGCCTCTAGACCAGTAATCTCCATGGAGTCTGGAGGTCCGGCCTTTGAGGCCATGAGGACCGCGCTGGCCATGCCCTTGCCGGCTCAGCAGGCTTCTACCTCACCGTCCCTAGACCTGGAGACTGGTGCTTCTGCTGTGTTGCAGTCCCCCGGCAGCGGGGCCCCAGGGCCTGAGGATACCCCCATCGGGGGTTCCCTTCTTCCGGGGGGTCCGTCCGAAACTGCTTTGGACGAGCCCCCATGGAAGAAATTGTGCAAGAGGAAGCACGTGGACTCCCAAGATGAGTCTGTTACATCGGATACTGACCTCGATGACGCGGAAGGGTCCCCCAAATCATCTTCGGATGATATCTCTTTCTCAGATATCCTGGAGATTCTGAGACAGAGAGGAGATTGGCAGGCCAAAACCCCTTCAGCTGAGGAGTCAGTCTTCCTCAAGGCCTTTGGGGCCCAGCCCTCCGCCTCCTGGGTGTCTCCCCCCTTTGATGAACTCCTTGATTTGGTTTCTCGAAGGGCGTGGGAACACCCTGATTCTGTGGAACCGGTGCCTGCGAGACCTAATAAGTTTCTTTCAGCCCCCCCGCCCAGAAGGAATTTCTGACTAAAGGTGTTCCCGTAGATGCTATGGTGGTGGCTTCTGCCACACAGCAGGACGTGGCAGAGGCTTCAACGTCTATCCACCCTCCTAATAAGGATTCCAGGAGCATGGATAGGTACGGGAAGCGTACCCTGTCTTCAGCGGCCTTTACCTTACGGTCGCTGAACTATTTATGCCATTTTACCAGGCTCCAAAGGGACCTCCTTAAAGAGCTAAGTGACTCCCTCACTGGTAATCTACCTGAGGCGCTAGCCCCTACTGTTGGCGCCCAGATGACTACCTTGTTCTCCATTGTAAACTCGTCCATGAGGCTCATTTTGTATGCGGCCGAAGGGGCGAGTAGAGCAGCGGGAACAGGCGTTGCCCTCAGGAGACATGCCTGGTTACGCTTGTGTTCATTTGCGGAGGCCTTCAAGTCTTCCTTCGCCGACGCCCCCTTTGATGGGTCATCTTTGTTTGGACCCAAGGTGAAGGACACACTAACTCGGTGCGAGCAGGAGGGCAAGACCTTGACTGCCGTTGGGGCCCGCTTTTCCGCTCCTTCTAGGCCTTACCCCAAGGTCCAGAGAGGAGGGAAAATGTGGTTCAGAAAATCTCAGAGGTCTTTCCCTACTCCACCCAGTGATTCCCCCTCCAGAGGCAGAGGGGGGGGAATTCAGGAAGACGCCGCCCCAGAGGCGGCAGAGGCCCCCGTAATTCTGGAGACCGCGATTCCTTTCATGGTTCTTCCTACAATCAGCGTCCCTGAGTTGTTGCCCGACTGTGCAGCTCCGGAGCCAGTCGGGGGTCGGTTTGCGGAGCACCCACAAGCTTGGGAATCTATAACAAGCGATCAGTGGGTGCTTCGGATTATTACCGGAGGCTATCTCATCCCCTTCAACAAGCCCCCCCTTTCCTTAAGGGAAATCCCGGACGTGCCACCCAGTCAGCGGGATCAGGCAGCAATAGAGGTTGCAAAGCAGCTAGGAACAGGAGCCAACCTGCCTGACCCCACCGATCAGATCGTATCAGGAACTTACGCAAGATTATTTTGGTGCCAAAAAGACAGGGGCGTCAGGCCCATTTTGGACCTCAGTTCATTGAATCGCTTTTGTGGAAAAGTCCAAATTCCGAATGGTCACCCTTCAATCCATTCTTCCATTGCTGGAGAAGGATGCATGGATGTGCTCCATAGATCTCCAGGACGCTTACTATCACATTCTGATAGCTCAAGAGTCCAGGAGACACTTACGCTTACGCCTCGGAGTCAGTCATTTCCAATTCCGAGCACTGCCCTTTGGTCTCACCACAGCCCCCAGGGTGTTCACCAAGTGTCTGGCAGTGGTGACTGCTCACCTGAGGAGTCTAGGATTCCAAGTGTTTCCATATCTGGACGACTGGCTCCTTACTGCCACCTCCGAACATCTACTATTTCAGGCGCTCAACGCCACGTTCACCTTGGGCCGTTCCTTGGGAATTACGTTCAATTGGCAAAAATCTGTACTACAGCCATCTCAGCGTATTACTTTTATAGGCGCAGACTTAGATACAAAAAGGATGGGCGCCTTCTTACCGGCAGCAAGAATTCAGGTTCTGCAAAACCAAGTCAAATCCTGTCTCCCCCCATCAAGAGCTCCGGCCCATCTGATTCTACAACTGTTGTGCTCGATGGCGTCAACTATACTCTTAGTTCCCTTAACCAGACTTCACATGCGAATTTTGCAATGGCTCCTATCGGTTCAATGGTCCTATCAGGAACTCCCCTTGAACCATTTAGTCATGATCACGGAGAGTTGCCGTCGGGATCTGCGTTGGTGGCTCCTCCAATCCAATTTCGACCAGGGGCGACCCTTTATTCCTCAACCCCCTGTTGCCACTGTGACCACGGACGCCTCCCAGGTAGGGTGGGGGGGGGTCATTACCTGGACAGGTCGGTCCAAGGCACATAGCAAATCCAGGAAACGCATTTGCATATCAATATCCTGGAGATGAGAGCGGTACTCTTGGTACTTCAAGCTCTCCATCACGCTCTCCCGCAAGGTCCAATTGCTATCCTATCCGACAACATGTCGGTGGTTTGGTATATAAACAAGCAAGGTGGAACCAGGTCTTACCCACTGTGCAGAGAAGCCATGAGACTTTGGCACTGGGCGGTAGCTACCAACCGCTTTCTAATGGCAACGCACATACCGGGGAAATCCAATGTGATTGCGGACAGATTAAGCAGGACCATTCTGTTACCCCACGAGTGGTCCCTCAACCAGAGAGTGGCTGCAAAATCTTCGCCAAATGGGGCCTCCCTTGCTGCGACCTGTTTGCCAGCCCCCACAATGCGAAGTGCAGAGAGTTCTTCACGCTGATCCCCTCCCAGGGACAGATTCCCAGGGACGCTCTGACCCACATTTGGCCCCCCGGTCTTCTTTATGCCTTCCCTCCGGTTCCCCTCCTACCGAGGGTGATACAGAAGGCCATTTACCTGGAGAGCGAGATGATTTTGATTGCCCCGCACTGGCCTCGTCAAGTTTGGTTTCCTTTCCTACAGAGGCATGCGGTAGAAGGTCCATGGTTTTTGGAGCCAGTGCCGGACCTGTTGACTCATCAGTCAGGACGGCTTCACCCGTCTCACAGGTCATTGAAGTTGGCGGCATGGTTACTCCACTTCCATCCTTAGTCCGAGACAATTCCCTTTCTCCGGAGGTGATCCACATATTGTCTTCTTCTCATAAACCGTCCACTGTCAAACTTTATTCCAGCAAGTGGAAAAGGTTCGCCTTCTGGGCTCAGCAACGAGGTATAGACTCCCTTACTGCCCCAGTATCGGAGGTTCTGAATTTCTTGGCCTCTCTTTTTCAGTTGGGCTCTTCAGTTTCCACGATTAAGGTTCAGCTAGCGGCTATCTCTAATTTTCATGCTTCTTTTGAACCTTCATTGATGTCTCACAAACTTTGTAAGGCTTTCCTTAAAGGAGCATGGCTCCTTAGGGCTCCAATATCCCACCCTGTCCCCCCTTGGGACCTAAATATGGTTCTTGCTGCCTTAACTGCCCGCCCTTTCGAACCAGCTGCTACCTGCGATTTGAAATGTCTGTCCTGGAAAACGGCCTTTTTAGTGGCCATAACTTCGGCCAGGCGGGTTTCAGAACGTCAAGCTCTTTGTTCTGATCCTCCCTATTTGATTTTTCACATAGTGTCCTTGAAATTAAATCCCTCCTTTTTACCAAAGGTAGCTTCTTCTTTCTGTATTCAACAAACTATAGAGCTCCCTGTATTTTTTCCAGAGTTCTCTAATAACGCAGAATATACCTTTCATCAATTGGACGTCCATAGACAACTGTGTTTTTATTTGAATAGAACCGCTCAGATGCGGAAATCAAATCAACTGTTTGTTTCCTTTGCAATAAACAAATTGGGTCAACCAGTAGCTAAAACCTCCATAGCTAAATGGATTAAAGATTGTATCTCTTTCATTTATTCACAGGCTAACAAAGAGCTTCCCTTTCCAGTCAAGGCTCATTCTACCAGGGCAATAGCTACTTCTGTAGCTTTTCACTCCAAATTATCAATAGATGATATTTGTGCTGCGGCTACCTGGACTTCTCCGCACACTTTCATTTCTCATTACAAATTGGATGTGGTTTCTCGAAGCAGGGCTTCCTTTGGTTCCACAGTTCTCAGGAGTGTTTTCCAATGAGCCACCCGGGATTTAGGTGCTAGGGACGCTGTCCCATCAGTTATGAATGTAGGCGAGATAGGATCCCATTACATCTATTAGTTATGTACTTACCATAACTTCGGATGTATGGGATCCATCTTACATTCATAATGCACTCCACCCTCCTTCCCCCTTCCATTGGGATTTAGAGGAGATGTAGTTCCATTTGGAGATCTTCTCTTGAAGAACTTTAGTTGGTTGTGGTGACTACTATTATTTCTGTGTTTGCATGTATGTATGAAAGCGAACAAACAAGATCTGGGGAAGCAGGTGTGGTGCTACCTTGTTCTCCATTGTAAACTCGTCCATGAGGCTCATTTTGTATGCGGTCAAGGGGCGAGTAGAGCAGCGGGAACAGGCGCTGCCCTCAGGAGACATGCCTGGTTACGCTTGTGTTCATTTATGGAGGCCTTCAAGTCTTCCTTCACGACGCCCCTTTGATGGGTCATCTTTGTTTGGACCCAAGGTGAAGGACACACTAACTCGGTGCAGCAGGAGGGCAAGACCTTGACTGCTAGCCTTTTCCGCCTCCTTCTAGGCCTTACCCCAAGGTCCAGAGAGGAGGGAAAATGTGGTTCAGAAAATCTCAGAGGTCTTTCCCTACTCCACCCAGTGATTCCCCCTCCAGAGGCAGGGGGGGGGGGATTCAGGAAGACGCCGCCCCAGAGGCGGCAGAGGCCCCCGTAATTCTGGAGACCGCGATTCCTTTCGTGGTTCTTCCTACAATCAGCGTCCCTGAGTTGTTGCCCGACTGTGCAGCTCCGAGCCAGTCGGGGTCGGTTTATGGAGCACCCACAAGCTTGGGAATCTATAACAAGCGATCAGTGGGTGCTTCGGATTATTACCGGAGGCTATCTCATTCCCTTCAACAAGCCCCCCCTTTCCTTAAGGGAAATCCCGGACGTGCCACCCAGTCAGCGGGATCAGGCAGCAATAGAGGTTTCAAAGCTGCTAGAAAAGGATCCATCCAGCCTGTCCCCACCGACCAGATCGGATCAGGAACTTACTCAAGATTATTTTGGTGCCAAAAAGACAGGGGACGCCAGGCCCATTTTGGACCTCAGTTCATTGAATCGCTTTTGTGGAAAAGTCCAAATTCAATGGTCACCCTTCAATCCATTCTTCCATTGCTGGAGAAGGATGCATGGATGTGCTCCATAGATCTCCAGGACGCTTACTATCACATTCTGATAGCTCAAGAGTCCAGGAGACACTTACGCCACGCCGGAGTCAGTCATTTCCAATTCGAGCACTGCCCTTTGGTCTCACCACAGCCCCAGGGTGTTCACCAAGTGTCTGGCAGTGGTGACTGCTCACCTGAGGAGTCTAGGATTCCAAGTGTTTCCATATCTGGACGACTGGCTCCTTACTGCCACCTCCGAACATCTACTATTTCAGGCGCCAACGCCACGCTCACCTTGGGCCGTTCCTTGGGAATTACGCTCAATTGGCAAAATCTGTACTACAGCCATCTCAGCGTATTACTTTTATAGGCGCAGACTTAGATACAAAAAGGATGGGCGCCTTCTTACCGGCAGCAAGAATTCAGGTTCTGCAAAACCAAGTCAAATCCTGTCTCCCCATCAAGAGCTCCGCCCATCTGATTCTACAACTGTTGGGCTCGATGGCGTCAACTATACTCTTAGTTCCCTTAACCAGACTTCACATGCGAATTTTGCAATGGCTCCTATCGGTTCAATGGTCCTATCAGGAACTCCCCTTGAACCATTTAGTCATGATCACGGAGAGTTGCCGTCGGGATCTGCGTTGGTGGCTCCTCCAATCCAATTTCGACCAGGGGCGACCCTTTATTCCTCAACCCCCTGTTGCCACTGTGACCACGGACGCCTCCCAGGTAGGGTGGGGGGGGGGGTCATTACCTGGACAGGTCGGTCCAAGGCACATAGCAAATCCAGGAAACACATTTGCATATCAATATCCTGGAGATGAGAGCGGTACTCTTGGTACTTCAAGCTCTCCATCACGCCTCCGCAAGGTCCAATTGCTATCCTATCCGACAACATGTCGGTGGTTTGGTATATAAACAAGCAAGGTGGAACCAGGTCTTACCCACTGTGCAGAGAAGCCATGAGACTTTGGCACTGGGCGGTAGCTACCAACCGCTTAATGGCAACGCACATACCGGGGAAATCCAATGTGATTGCGGACAGATTACAGGACCATTCTGTTACCCCACGAGTGGTCCCTCAACCAGAGAGTGGCTGCAAAAATCTTCGCCAAATGGGGCCTCCCTTGCTGCGACCTGTTTGCCAGCCCCCACAATGCGAAGTGCAGAGAGTTCTTCACGCTGATCCCCTCCCAGGGACAGATTCCCAGGGACGCTCTGACCCACATTTGGCCCCCCGGTCTTCTTTATGCCTTCCCTCCAGTTCCCCTCCTACCGAGGGTGATACAGAAGGCCATTTACCTGGAGAGCGAGATGATTTTGATTGCCCCGCACTGGCCTCGTCAAGTTTGGTTTCCTTTCCTACAGAGGCATGCGGTAGAAGGTCCATGGTTTTTGGAGCCAGTGCCGGACCTGTTGACTCATCAGTCAGGACGGCTTCACCCGTCTCACAGGTCATTGAAGTTGGCGGCATGGTTACTCCACTTCCATCCTTAGTCCGAGACAATTCCCTTTCTCCGGAGGTGATCCACATATTGTCTTCTTCTCATAAACCGTCCACTGTCAAACTTTATTCCAGCAAGTGGAAAAGGTTCGCCTTCTGGGCTCAGCAACGAGACCCCCTTACTGCCCCAGTATCGGAGGTTCTGAATTTCTTGGCCTCTCTTTTTCAGTTGGGCTCTTCAGTTTCCACGATTAAGGTTCAGCTAGCGGCTATCTCTAATTTTCATGCTTCTTTTGAACCTTCATTGATGTCTCACAAACTTTGTAAGGCTTTCCTTAAAGGAGCATGGCTCCTTAGGGCTCCAATATCCCACCCTGTCCCCCCTTGGGACCTAAATATGGTTCTTGCTGCCATAACTGCCCGCCCTTTCGAACCAGCTGCTACCTGCGATTTGAAATGTCTGTCCTGGAAAACGGCCTTTTTAGTGGCCATAACTTCGGCCAGGCGGGTTTCAGAACGTCAAGCTCTTTGTTCTGATCCTCCCTATTTGATTTTTCACATAGTGTCCTTGAAATTAAATCCCTCCTTTTTACCAAAGGTAGCTTCTTCTTTCTGTATTCAACAAACTATAGAGCTCCCTGTATTTTTTCCAGAGTTCTCTAATAACGCAGAATATACCTTTCATCAATTGGACGTCCATAGACAACTGTGTTTTTATTTGAATAGAACCGCTCAGATGCGGAAATCAAATCAACTGTTTGTTTCCTTTGCAATAAACAAATTGGGTCAACCAGTAGCTAAAACCTCCATAGCTAAATGGATTAAAGATTGTATCTCTTTCATTTATTCACAGGCTAACAAAGAGCTTCCCTTTCCAGTCAAGGCTCATTCTACCAGGGCAATAGCTACTTCTGTAGCTTTTCACCCCAAATTATCAATAGATGATATTTGTGCTGCTACCTGGACTTCTCCTCACACTTTCATTTCTCATTACAAATTGGATGTGGTTTCTCGAAGCAGGGCTTCCTTTGGTTCCACAGTTCTCAGGAGTGTTTTCCAATGAGCCACCCGGGATTTAGGTGCTAGGGACGCTGTCCCATCAGTTATGAATGTAGGCGAGATAGGATCCCATTACATCTTTTAGTTATGTACTTACCATAACTTCGGATGTATGGGATCCATCTCGCCACATTCATACGCACTCCACCCTCCTTCCCCCTTCCATTGGGATTTAGAGGAGATGTAGTTCCATTTGGAGATCTTCTCTTGAAGAACTTTAGTTGGTTGTGGTGACTACTATTTTTTCTGTGTTTGCATGTATGTATGAAAGCGAACAAACAAGATCTGGGGAAGCAGGTGTGGTGCATCCTGGGATAGGGAGTAGCCCAGCCAATAAGAGACTTCGTTCTAGTGTACTAGTTGGCCGAGTCGGAGCCGATGGATCGGCTCCGAGCCCATCAGTTATGAATGTAGGCGAGATGGATCCCATACATCCGAAGTTATGGTAAGTACATAACTAAAAGTTTTTTTCCTCATGACAGGCTACCCTGCAATCCATTACAAATGCGTCCATGAGGCTAATCTCACACACAGCTGAAGGTTCTTCAAGGGCGGCCGGTTCAGGCATAGCCATTAGGTGATATGCTTCCATGTGGTTGTGCGATTTTGCAGAGCCCTTCAAGGCATCATTCTCAACATTTCATTTAATGGATCTTCTTTGTTTGGGCCAACCATTAAAGAGACACTTTCCCACAGTGAGCAAAATGGGAAGACCTTGTCTGCCATGGGAATTTGCTTTTCTACCTGGTAGAGATCTTTTTCTAGGAATCAACGCAGTGCTTAAAAGATGTGGTTCCAGAAATCTCAAGGACCTTTTCAAGAGTCGAGGCAGGGGGGAAATGGCTACAACAGAAGATGCTGTTCTGGCAGTAGAGGGGGTCCGCAGAATCAAGGATCTCTGGATTCCTTCTTGCTCAGATCATTTCAGCAGTGCTGAAAGGTTGTCTGACTGTCCTTCTCTGGAGACAGTCGGGGCGGTTGTCCTTGCACCTAAAAAGAATCTTGGGTGCAAAGGATCATATGCAGAGGATATTTCATTCCCTTTTTACAAGTTCCCCAAAGAAAAAGAAATTGTGTCCCTGATGTTCTACCCAATCAGTGGGAGTTAGCTCTAGAGGTTCAAAAGCTGGTGGACAAGAGTCATCCAAGAGCCCACCCCCCCTCCAGACCAATGAGGATCTGGAATTTTCTCAAGGTTCTTTAGTGCCAAAGAAAACAGGGGACATAAGACCCATTTTGGATCTCATTTATCTGAACCTGTTTGTGAAGAATTCTTAATTTTGGATGGTCGCAGTTTAGTCCATCCTGCCTGTCCTTCAGAAGTGCGACTGGAAGTGCTCTATTGATCGTACTATCACATCAAAATGAACAGGCGCTCTTGAAGATACTTACAGTTCTGGCTGGGAGCCAGTCATTACCAATTCAGAAATTTGCCCATCTGATGTTGTTAATCTTCGTTCATTCCTTACTGATGGGTTATCGGTTCCGTCCTCGGAACCGAGACGGCCAATATCAAGCTCGCGTCAGCCAAATACTCTCGAGCCAAGGTCCTACCCAGAATGCTCTGCTCCGTTACCGCAGATCTCATTTCCCACATTGCTAAACAGCCGTTTCAAGCCACTCTCAGCTAAGTGTCCAATTTTTTGACAATATATATATTGTATTACTTTAAAAAGTTTTCTCAAAAGTTTATTGTAATATTTTTCTACCCTATTGCACACTTTAGACTCTCTCTCTTTAGTCTTTTCCCTTTATTTCCCTCTTTTTTTTTTTACCTTGTGGTAATTCTCCATTACCATCGTTGGTAATGCTTCTTTTTATCTTTTTACCCTTTTCTTGGTTAGCCGTTATTCTTCCTTTTGCTACTGTGCTTCTCCACACCAGCTATGTCGGATAAGAAAACTTCCGTTGCTTTCAAGCAGTGCAAGGATTGCAGCCGTAAGTTACCGCTTTCAGATAGCCATGACTTATGTCTCTACTGTCTTAATGTCTCCCACTTGACTGTAGATCCTCCTTGTGAGATTTGTAAAAACTTCTCTACCAGGACACTCAACAAGAGGAAGAATAAGTTAATTTTGAAAGGTCTCCTCAAGTCTCCTTTCTCTGAGGCTATTTCTGGGTCGGAGGGCTCACCCCCTCCTGTTAAACCCCGCAAGAGGCATTCTTCCTCATCTTCATCAAAGTCACTCCCTTCTTCTCTTTCTGGAGATTGTAGGGAGTCGACTCACAAGAAGGTGAAATTGATTACTACGGCGCTGCCACCTGTGACCTTGTCGGCTCCAAGCTCAGCACCGCCCCAAATGATCCTGACTACAGCCATGTCTACTTTATCGATATCGGCACCAGAGTTCCCGGTGCAGACAACTGTGGTTCTGACAGTTCTGTCGCAACCCCTAATGGCACTGTCAATTCAGGTTCAGTCCCTTCGGCACCTTTGGTACAGTCTCCTTTGGCTCCAAGTATGACTCTTCTGTACTCCACGGCCCAGACTTTTTTAGCACCAACATGTACTTCGGTGCAGTCCTTCTCGGCACTTCCTTGGGCAGGCCAGCCTTCCAGGCCATTGAGAGGGCGCTTGCCTCCACTGGCAAAGCTCATTTGTCGGAGTCATCTTCCCCCTCTATGCCAAAACTGCCACAAGCTTCAACTCCCGAGCACAAGAGCCTCAGGTCTCTTCTCCTCATGAGACTCTCTCTTTGCAGTCTTCCCCAGAATCTCCCACTGAGGAAGCACCCCGCAAAGCATTGTGTAAGAGGAAACACATGGACTCCACTGAGGAGTCATTGACTGAAGATACGGATTTTGATGACGGAGAAGGTTCCCCAAGTTCTCGCTCTGATGAGGTGTCCTTTGGTGACATCCTTGAGATCCTTAGAGGGCTGACTGGAAACCCTCTAATCCGTCCTCTGAGGAATCCGTATTCCTGCAGGCTTTTTGTGCCCGGCCCCCTACCTCCTGGGTCACCCCGTCTGCCGATGAGCTCATCCAGCTCATCGTGCTGTGTGCATGGAAGGCTCCTGATACCATGGAAGTGATACCTAAGAGGCCAGATAAAATATCATCGCCCCCTGCCAAACACCCCCACTGATCACATGGTCTCCCAGTAGATGCTATGGTGATGGCAGCTGCTGCTAAGAAGGATTTGGCAGAAGAGACCAAACTGTCCATCCGCCCAACAAGGGAGTCCCGGGCGATTGACAGATTAGGGAAGCGTGTGTTTGCTTTATCGAACTTCGCTGTAAGGTCTTTGAATTATTTGGCACATTTTACCAGGCTTCAGCGAGATCTTATCAACCAGTTCTCTGAAACCTTGGCAGGAGGTGTTTTTGACGAAGTCAGTGATAATGTGGCTTCTCAGATAGCCACCCTAGAGTCCATTTCCATCTCTTCCATGCGTGTTATTTCTCATGCAACAGAAGGGGCGGCTAGAGCGGCAGGCGCAGATATCGTTGCCAGACATGCTTGGATGCGCCTTTGTGACTTTGCGGACTCCTTTAAGGCTTCCTTCATGAATGCCCCTATAGAGGCCACTTCTTTGTTTGGCCCTAAAGTCAAGGATACGCTAGTACAGTGTGAACAAGATGGCATGACCTTGTCTGCCGCTGATGTCAGACACTACACCCCTCAGCGATTCTACTTTAGAAATCAGGGGAGTGGAAAGATCTGGCACAAGAAATCACAGGGTTCTTTCCAGGATGCACGTGCCCAGTTTTCCCCTAGAGGCAGGGGGGGACTCCAATGGAAGACGGCAGAGGTGGTCAGCGAAACTGGGGTTCCAGAGATTCTTTCTCTGGCCAACCCTATCAGCGCTCCTGAAGCATTGCCCTACTGCTCACCTTTGGAAGCGGTCAGGGGTCGTTTCTCCTTGTACCCTGTTGCCTGGCAAATCATAACAACTGACTCTTGGGTACAACGGATTATTTCCAGAGGCTATCGCATCCCCTTCCATCTTTGCCCAGTCTCATCAAGAGTGTTACCCAACGTCCCACCCAGTCAAAGGGAAACAGCAGCACATGAAGTCAAAAAGCTTCTACAAAAAAAGTCATCCAGACAGTCCCTCCAGACCAGATAGGATCCGGATTTTACTCAAGGTTCTTTTTAGTGCCAAGAAAGATAGGGGACTGGAGACCAATTCTGGATCTCAGTGCACTAAACAAATTTATAAAAACAGAGAAATTCCGGATGGTCACAGTTCAGTCTATCCTTCGTCTTCTGGAAGAAGACCATTGGATGTGCTGTGTAGATCTTCAAGATGCGTATTACCACATAAAAATGGACAAACGCTCAAGAAGATGCGTCCACTTATGTAGAGGAACCAGTCACTACCAGTTTCAAGCCCTGCCCTTCGGTCTCTCTACAGCTCGAGTGTGTTCACAAAATGCATGGCAGTGGTGATCACTCACTTGCGACTTCAAAGATTCCAGGTATTTCCATATCTAGATGACTGGCTCCTTACCGCCCCCACCAAGCATCTATTGGAAGAAGCCCTGCAGTATACTCTAACAGATCGAAGCCTGGGAATCACTATAAACTGAGAGAAATCCAACACAACCCCAACCCGGTCTTTGGAATTCTTAGGGGTACTGTTGGATACGAGAAATTGCACAGCATCCCTTCCAGTACACAGACTTCAGAGAATAAGACAACAAGTTCAACCGCCACTCTGTTACCACAAATCCCCAGCTCGATCTGTACTTCAGCTATTGGGGTCAATGGCAGCTTCGATTACCATTGTTCCCCTAGCCAGATTTCACATGAGACTTCTTCATTGGCTACTTCTCACTCAGTGGTACCCTCTACAACACCCTTTGTCTTCACAAATAAGTGTGACTCAGAGACGCAAGCAAGATTTACTCTGGTGGATGTCTCAAAATCCCCAACAATGGTCTCGCCCTTTCACCCCCATCAACCAATAGCCATGGTGACCACGGACGCCTCCCTGATGGGATGGGGGGGGGGCTGTGTCAGGAAAACCCGGTCCAAGGCACCTGGTCGGAGACAGAGGTCCTTTTCAATATCAATGTCCTGGAACTGAGGGCGGTGCTTCTAGCGTTGCAAGCATTTCACTCCATCCTTCCGTCAGGGACTGTTGCTATCCAGTCAGACAACATGTCAGTGGTCTGGTACATCAACAAACAAGGGGGCACCAGATCTTGCTCATTATGCCGAGAGGCCTTGAGAATATGGCAATGGGCGATAGCTCACAACCACTTTCTGACTGAAACACACATTCCCGGAAGCTCCAACGTGATAGCGGACAAATTGAACAGGTGCATTCTACAGCCTCACGAGTGGTCCCTCAGTCCTCTGATAGCAGCAAACTTCTTCCACCGCTGCGGCCAGCCTTGCTGCAATCTATTTGCCTCCCCAACCAACTATAAGTGCAGTAACTACTTTGCCCTGATCCCCCCTCGGGGGAAGTCACCAAGGGATGCTCTAGTCCACGCTTGGCGCTCGGGTCTTCTTTATGTCTATCCTCCTCTTCCCCTCATCTCCCGATTTTTTAAAGAAAACACGACAGTTGAAGAGCAAAGTGATCCTCATTGCTCCATATTGGCCTTGACAAGTCTGGTTTCCCTTCCTCTGGCTCACCTGCTAGGTTAACCGTGGATCCTCAGTCCATCCCCAGTATTGATCTCCCATCTGCAGGGTCTGATTCACCCCAATCTAACAACCCTGAAACTGACAGCTTGGTTTTTCCACTTCCTATGATTGCCAGGCATGCAAATCTTTCGTCCCTTGTGCGCAATATTCTTATTGCATCTCATAAATCGTCCACCAGACTAATTTATCTTAACAAATGGAAGAGGTTCTCTCTATGGGCAGCAGGTAAGCAAATAGACCCCTTGTCAGCCCCGGTTTCGGTTTTATTGGATTATTTATCACATCTGTTCCACTCTGGGGTTGTCTGCCTTTGCTATCTGTGTACATTTGGCTGCAATCTCAAATTTTCATATTGGTTTTCAAGATTCTTCACTTATGTCACACACTCTGTAAGACTTTTTTGAAACGGGTTATCCATCTAAAACCTCCCTTTAGAGAACCCGTACAACCTTGGGATTTGGCTTTGGTTCTGCAAGCTTTAACAGCTCCACCCTTTGAACCTGCGTCCTCTTGTGATGTAAGATATCTCTCTTGGAAAACTTTGTTTCTGATTGCAATCAAATCAGCCAGACGATTATCAGAACTTCAGGCCTTATGCATCAAACCTTCCCTATCTTATCTTCCATAAGGACAGGTTATCACTGAGAACCAGTTCTACCTTTTTACCCAAAGTGGTATCAGAGCGATCTGTCAACCAGTCTATTGATCTCCCAGTGTTCTTCCCTAACCATTCTAACAAGGGAGAGTATTGCCTGCACTCCTTGGATGTTCATAGGCAAATACGTTTTTTTGTGGACAGAACAAAATCTACCTGTAAATCAGACCAACTGTATCTGGACCTAGACGGGGTCATCCTGTATCAAAAGTTACATTGGCTTCATGGTTGAGAAATTGTATCAATGTCACCTTGCCTCATAGAGTCAAAGCACATTCTACAAGATCTATGGCAACTTTAGCAGCTTTCCATGCTAAGGCTTCCCTCAATGATATTTGCTCAGCTGCAACTTGGGCCAAATCTCATACCTTTATTCTTCATTACAAATTGGACTTGGCCTCCAGAGGTAGAGCTTCCTTTGGCTCCATGGTGCTCAGGAATGTCCTTCCATGAGGGCCACCCAGGAATACAGGTAGCTGGGGACTCTGTCCCATCAGTAAGGAATGAACATAGATTAACATCAGATAAAGAAGTTATGTCTTACCATAACGTTCCATCTGTGTTGTTGATCTTCGTTCATTCATTACTTCCCACCCTGTTCCCCCTTCCGGAGGTTCTTGGTTGATCTCATGTACTCCTTTCTTGTAGGTCTGTTATAACCAGAAGTAGCCACTACTTTTATCTGTCAACTTGCAAACTCAATCTGAGGTAACAGGGAGCAGAGCATTCTGGGTAGGACCTTGGCTCGAGAGTTTTTAGCTGACGCGAGCTTGATATTGGCCGGCTCAGTTCCAAGGATGGAACCGATAACCCATCAGTAATGAATGAATGAAGATCAACAACACAAATGGAACGTTATGGTAAGACATAACTTCTTTTTTGGTCTCACCATAGCCCCACTTACCACACCAACCAGGCATCTTCTGGAAAGAGCCAGGGATTGATTACTCCAGTTATCTCACTCTTTTGAATTACAATCAGTCTGGCCAAGTCACAACTTCAACCAATACCTGCTGTGGTGGATTCACTCTGAAGAAATTTGTCAAGGGCGTCCATTTATTCTTCCTCCCTGAATGCCGCATTGACCATGGATGCCTTCCAGTTATGGGTGGGGGTCATTACTTGGGACAGACTGTTCAAGGCACGTGGTCCCCAGAAGAGACCAGTTTGTATAAACATTTCTTGGAGATGAATGCGGTGCTTTTAACGTTGCAGGCCCTTCAGAGCTCTCTTCTATTAGGAACTATTGCTATTCAAATGGCCAACATGTCAATAGTCTGGTACGTCAACAAACCGGAGGGATCCAGATCTTGCCCCCTTTGCCACGAAGCAATGAGAGTTTGGCAGTGGGCGATCTCCTCCAACTGCTTTCTTGTAGCCACACACATACCCGGAAGTCCAACATCTTAGTGGACAAGACAAGCTCAGCAGGACCCTTCTGATGCATCGAGTGGACTCTCAATCAGTGGCAAATATGATCTTCCACAAATGGGGTCAACCATGCTGCGATCTATTCACCTTTCCCCTCAACATCATATGCAGCAGGTTTTTTGCCCTAATTCCCCTCAGGGACATTCACCAAAATATGCTCTAGTCCACATTTGGCCCTTTGGTCTCCTTTATGCTTGCCCTCCCCTGCGTGTAATCCCCAAGTTTCTTCAGAAAGCGCTATGGTTGGGGAGCAAAGTAATCCTCATTGCCTCTTCTGGCCTCGGCAAGTGTGGTCTCTCCTAGTATGTCCTCCATGGACACTGCATCCCAGTCCAGACCACCTGTCACACTCATCAGGAATGATTCATCCGGACATTGCCAGCCTCAAGTTGACTGCATGGTTTCTCCAATTCAAATGATGGCTAGACATTCCAGGCTTTGCTTCCCAGTTCACCAAATTCTTTTTTTGTGTCACAAACCTTTGACTAGGAAGATTTATAAGAGTAAATGGAAGAGGTTTTCCTTTTGGGCTCAACAGAGAGAGTCTGATGCTATCACTGCTCCACTCCCTGCTGTTTTAGATTTCATCTTTCACCATGGGGCAAGTTTCTTCACCATCAAAGTTCAGTTAGCAGCCATTTCCAACTACCACATCAGAGAAACTGCTTCTCTTTTGGCTTCATCTAAGTTATGTAAGGTCTTTCTTAAAATACGTTTTTACTTAGACCTCCAATTAGTGACCCCACTCCACCTTGAGACCTGACTTTGGTATTACAGACTGTAATGCATTCCCCTTTTGAACCCTCAGCTAAAGTAGACCTTAAGTTTCTGTCTTGGAAAACGGTCTTTCTGGTGGCCATAAATTCAAAAAGACACGTATCTGAACTCCAGGCACTCTTAGAAACCACCGTATTTGATTTTTCACAAAGATAAATAGTTTACAAACTAATCCTTCCTTTCTACCAAACATTGCCTCTGAAACAAACATCAGTGAAGTGATCAGTTTACCAGTTTTACTTCCCAAATTTAATAATAAAGGGGAATATACCCCTCATCTTTTAGATGTACATAGGCAACTTCATTTTTACATTCACAAGGCTAAGGGATTTAGGAAAACTGATCATTTGTCTCCTTTTCTAGCAATAAGATGAGAAAACCAGTCTCCAAAATGACACTAGCCAAGTGGATAACAGATAGTATTTCCTATGTTTATTCCTTAAGAGGCCTAACCTTACCAAGACATCCAAAGGCACACTCAGCTAGGTCAATAGCTACACCAGCTGCTTTTTGCGCCACAGTGTCCATTGATGACATTTGTGCAGCTGCCACATGGCTTAATGCTTATACTTTTATTGCTCATTATTAATTTGACATCTTCTCCAGAAAAAAAGCTGCTTTTGGCTCCATAGTGCCTGTTTGAGCTCCTGATCTTTCAGCTATCACTTTTCTGTCATATCAATGTTAATATACCTTGTGATACTGCATAATAGCAGCAAACTCAGTCTAAGGTAACACAGTGGTCAGGGGCATTAAGAGAAGAGCTCGAGAGTTGGACCCTAGAATCTAGAGTAAGTAGCAGAGTCGGATCCAATGATCAGATCCAAACCCATTTGTTAAATCTTGCTCAACCTATGCTTGTTCTAGGAGTTCTCTGTACTTACCACTTTAATGGTGGAGTTTCCAGTAGTCTTTCCTTTTGGTTCTGTTCTTCGTATTTTATTTTCGTCTTTTGTTTTTTCACACTGTCTACTTTTGGTTTCATTTCCATTCCTGCTGCTTTCTGAAATGCTTCTGCTAATATGTGCAAAGATGTCATCTTAGACTTGTTTTCTTTATGGTTTAGAACTTTCACTATGTTTGGAGCTAAAGAGGTCAGCAAATATGTATGCAGTCCCACAACTGAAAACCCATTATATGCAGTCATTTTTGATTAAGCCAACACCTCCTTTAGATGGAAAGATATATAATCCCGTCATGCACTTTTTTTTTATATATCATTTGAATAGCATGAAGCATTTTTCTTGTTTTCTTATCTGAGTGATCAATGTTTTTAGGGGTAAGTCAATCGCACCAAAGCTGTAAATTAGAACAGGAAGAGTACGATGATTGATAGCTTGATCTTTATTCCTAGATGTCAGGGCAATTTTCAGTATTAGCTTTAGTCTTCTAAAGTGCTCCTTAGTAAGCTCTGTTATTATTTGTTCATGTTTTATTGCTGACCATCTATTTCCAAATATTTATAGTATCCTTCCTGTTCAAGTTCATTTATAACGCACTCCTGTCCTGGGCTGATATTTTCTCAACAGTTCAGCTTTCCTGCTGTAAAAGTTGCTTTTGCTCATTAATCAGGTTTCTGCCCCCTTTTTACTTTCTCCAAGTCCTTGTGGTTTCTAACACCGTGACAGGAATGGACCACATTCCTAAGTCAAAGTATGATTAAAGTTAATGAAATTAGTATTGTTTCAATCTTTGATGTTAGCCAGAAGTGCTCTTCATAGCACCACAATGTGCCTAGTAATGATTCTTTCTGCAGTTCATATGGAGTTACACGTATCGGTAGCATATCTAGGTACAATTGTAAATCCTTTTTTATAAGGCGTGTTGCTCCTACTACTATTGAAACTGACTGGATATACCTGTTACACATTGCCCTTGTTTCTGCCTGCAAATCCTGGTATTTTATGACTTTGTGTCTCTCTGTACACAAGACAGTATAGTTACTGGGTGTAGCAATTTCAATAATCAATGCTACATTTGTCTTCTTTTCATGGACTGCTGTATGTGGTTTCTCACATCTATTTTTTTGAACTGTTGTTAATGGGTGAGCCCATGTAATATAAACTTCATTATTTTCTATAATGCTTTGTGGCTCATGTTTCCAGTGTTTTTAGTTCAATATTGTCGCCTCACAGTAAGACACTGTCCGGTTCGATTCTCAGCTAGAGCGTCTTCTGCGTGGAGACATGCGTGAATGGGCGTACCTTCTTTGAAGGTTGTGCGTCAGGCCTGGCAAGCCGGTACGTAAAAATCAACTGCCAATCATTAGCGGACCGGAGTTCCGCTGTGGCGACCCCTAACCGGGAAAAGCCGAAAGACACACACAAACATTATGTTTGCACAATCCCCAGTGCAACAGTCTTGCTACATTATTATGTCTTTCAGTATACTGTCCTTCTGCCATTAGTATATCACAGCCAGCAACAAGCTGTGCAACTGTTTCCAATACTGTTTTATAAAACCTACATCTGTCTATTTCTCCCATGTGTTCAATGAACCTTGTAAACCAGCGTGTATGCAGCAGTGGGGCCTAGCACTTCACTTGTGTGCCTAAGCCTGAAATGCTTAAAATGGCAGAAGATTTGATTACTATATGATTAGAGGTTATGCCCCCCCCTGATAAGAGAGGCCTGGGTGGAACCTGAGTTTGATAGTTTTGAGTATCCTCATTATTCTGATTCTGATGTGGATGATTCCACTCCACTTCTCTCTCCTGAGGATTTCTCGCATTCTGCATTCCATGAGGGAGCACTTTAAATGGGAGAGCCAAGGATTACTCTGATTCCAGGAAAAGGCTTAGGGAATTCTGTTTTTGCCCTGCACACTTAGCTTGGCTATATCCTGTGTTGAATGTGTGGGAGATGTTTTTGCAGAGCTTCCCTGACCCTGATTTCTTGCCTCCTGCTCCTGTTAACCTGATGGGTACACTATAGGGGTGCCTGAAGCTCATAAGTCATACTTCTCCCACTTAGCCATGAAGGCGTTGAATTGTCAGTTTCACATGCTAAATTCACAACTGAAAGGTGGCTTTGTGGGAAGGTATTGTATGTAAGAGTTGCTGTTGCTGGTTCATGTGTCCTGAACAAAGTGGGTAAGGGTCTTTGCTTTATGGTTTTGATTTTGTACAGGCCTCTCCTCGAGGGTGGCTGCCACTAGTTCTAGGGAATTTAGCTGAGCATGTTAAGACAAGGATTTTGGATGCTCCTTTACAGTCTGATGTTGGGAAGTGGAAGCAAAATGGAGGAAAGCTAAGCTAATGCAACTAAGCAAAAAGATTTTGTTTTGCAGGTGCACATGAAGTTTAGTAAATTGGCCTACTACTAAGATGGGACATATCCTGCTTATGATTCCCAGTCTAGGGGTAGGTCTAGGCGTGGTCAGAGGGCTCAAGGTTCTTTAGAGCCTAGGGAGTTCACCTGCTCTCAGACTCTTGGTGAGGGGGGGGGTCAGTCCTTTAAAAACAGTCCCAATGACCTGCCTTTCCAGCTGCCAGTGAAAAGGCACAAGCAAAAAATTTCTTGTACTCCAAAATAGGGCCATTCAGCCAGTCCCTTGTTTGGCTGGCTTACTAAGCCCAGAGTATTCACAAAGGGTTCTCTGCCAGGTGATAGCTTACTTCAGCTAAAAGGAATCAAGAAGAAAACCCTTCTACAGCATCTGAATATGTTATAGCAGTGCTAAAGATGGTATTCTGTTGTGTGAAAAATAAAAGTCAGTCTAGTACCCTCTCAGGAAGAATGAAACAAACCTAAAACACTCTCTGCACCCGGCCAGCCAGCAGTCAGATTTTAACGACAGATGCCTCGGACATTTTTGTGGAGCTCATCTGTTTGCATTAATGGCTTAGGGCAGGTGTTGATTCTAACGGCAATGAATTTTATTTTGGAGGAGACTGCAGCTTTGCAACAAACTCTCTTCAGGCAAGGTTTCTGGAGCACACAGAACTCCTTAGCAGATGTGTTAAGCAGACAAATCATGGATCCCAAATTGACAGTGTCATGGGAACTCCAGACATAGATCTGTTAAACTTCTCCACTAAACCACCAGCTGCCAAAGTTTTGCACAGGGGGGTTTCCACACCAGCTTGGAAAGTGGATGGGTCAGACAAGACAAGCCAGGATGATTTTATTAGCTCCCAGATTGGCCTCCGCAACACTGGTACATTTTGGAGTACAGCAAAAGATTTTGAGATTTCTGAGCCTAATTTGAATCCTTCCTTTATGCCTAAGGTGGTTTCTAGTGTGGCTTTAAACCAAACTATTCATTTGCCTACTTTTTTTAGATGTACACAGGCATTGCGTTATTATTTTTTTAGGCAGTCTCAGCAGTTGTTTGTTTCTTTTGCTTTTGAGTTCGCAGGGCAAGCCTGTGTCAAAACAAACTATTTCGCATTATCACCTTCCTCTATTCTACCCAATAGTTAGGACTGCAGCAATGTGGAATGAAGAACATAGTACAGTTTTGTACCTACCATAAATGTAGATCCTTCCCTCTGTGTTTAGGGGTGGTTGTGTAGGTGAGGTTATATGCTGATATTTTGACATCTGGGGCAAGAAATATTGGGCCGACTGGGTACAAAACTGTACTTTCACTATCTTGGGCCACCAATATTAACCTTTCATCTTTTGGTTTAAATTCACCTCTCCTTAACCATTCTTGCATTCAGTCCTGATCAACATGAGATTGTCCCAAGAGTTTTCAATACTTAAAACTATATTTATGCATTTTCCACATTTCTTGCCTTCTCATCTGATCCTTCACCTTATATCCTTTCTTTTTTTTTGGCACATTCAGTTGCTTTCTGAGTTTTACCTACTTCTAATTTGATTTCCATTCCCGCTTGGCGCTGATATGCTTCTGCTAAACTAAGCAGGAAAGTCATCTTAGACTTCTCCTCATGTTTTAAAACGTTCACTATGTTTGGGTCTTTTGAGGTCAGCAGATATGTACAGGTCCGGAAAACAATGACATTCAGCAGAAAAGCCGGTCAGTCCTTCAGTAAACTTTATTTCAATAAAAATAAGCGCTTTCGTTTACTTAAACCATTTGTGAACTTCTTCATACTCTTCACCCACAGTAACAGCTCTGTTTAAAAAGACTCCAGTACAAGGATGCAATCATTACATCACTTCCTCAAGTGTCTTAAAGATTCAGCCACCTTTTTCTTTGAAACATTTTTTTTTAAACATTTTAAATATAAAAGAAAGACGGGTACAAGACCCAAACTACCTTATTACTTAAGTAGCTCGTTTTAACCCAAAAGGTAGTTAACACTTAGTTAAAATATTATCCATCTAATCATAGCTTTTAATGCTAAAATAGATTTCATACTGCAGCATTCAACCCAGGATAAAAATAGGCATTAAAAATTAGTTGTCATACTAACTCTTTCTTTTGCAAATAAAGTTCCCAAGGCCCTCCCCTCACCTTTAAATATTTGGTCATTGATCATGTCCCAGTAAAAGTGAGGGGACGGCCTTAGGCTTTGACTAGATAGGTAATATTTTAAGTGTCCTATTTTGATTTGATGCCCCAGTGTGAATCCAGTTATTACTCAGGAGAAAATTTAATAATTATTTAAGGAAATTTAAGGATCATGCTCTTGACACCAGATAATTACTTGACTATGATGTACAACTTCATGAAGTGCTATAAGCAATTTATAAACTTAAGGCTATAGTTTGCATTTATATTGTCTTGTGGAAAGAGTTGTTCATTGCGCCTGTCAATATACAAGTCTATGGTTTAAAACATTTAAAATAGGTGGGGGGCTACGCCCCCACACCCCCCTTACTTTATATTCTAACTCCAGGATCGCACTACAGTGGGGAAAAGGCCATATATAACTTTCAGTGAAATGAGTTTCGACCAAATAAGCTTTCAGTCAAGTGAGCTTAGTCAAATGAATTTCGACCAAATGTGTTTTCGATCAAAGTAGACCCATATATATAATACATATATATATATATATCACACACACACACACACACACACACACACACACACACTAGATTTTCATACAGTTCCATTCCCTTTTGGATTTCTGCACTGAAGGCACCATTGTGGCATTCTAAGTAAACCATAAAACATTACTATAAATTTACAAAAGCTGGGCAGTTACTAACAAATTACCATACACCCTAATCAGTCGTATTGAGGACTTTTCAATGTCCATTCTTCATTTAGGGGGAGAGCTAATCCTATGTTGGAAAATTCTAAGTAATACCAAAACCACATTGAACAACCCAATGATTTCTTCTGTTTTCTCTTTTTAAATAGAATGTTGTAGTTGATTTACTTGATAATGGTAATTTCCTTGATAATGGTAACATTTTATCCTTGAAGGGGTCTGTTTCTGTTATACAGATTAAATGCTAACAATAGGTTATGCTTAAATATTCATTTTCAAAATTAATATCACCAAAGCTCTTGATCTACTTGGAAGTGGCTCTTCAAGTCTACAACCAGACAGCTTTTATCCTGCATCTGTAGTGATGAGGTCAATAAGTCTGATAGGGAGAACTTCCAAGATGGCTACACACTGATCAACAGCTTTACTTCATTTCTCCCAGTGTTAAAACAGAAACTGAGAAGCAACAGGAAGTGAAATTGTAAGCTTGATTAAAATTCACTTACTGGCTAATAAGTACACTGCCTGGATACCATCAAATAAGAAAGTAAGAAAGGCTGAAAGAAAATCAATTAGAAAAGGTGAAGAGAAAACCTTGACTAGAAGGAATCCTCCAGCTTTTGTGCAAGACATGGCTTCCAGCAGTCTAGAGGAAAAAATAATTTGAATGTGCTCAGAGCCAATTAAAATAAGCAAAACACTGAAAGACTGTGAAAACTAAAAAACAAAAGACTGAAAAAAACAAAATAAGCTTTAAACAAATATTCATATGAGCTGATAAAACTGGAAAAATCAGAGGTTGACATGAAGAAAGGGCTGGCTGAATATGAGACTGCTCAAGTAGAGATGTTTCAAAAAATGGTAGAATTAGAGGACAGAGCACACAGGGAAAAATCTGAGATTTCCTGCTGTGGTAGAGAAACTAGGAGGAACATACTGTATTCATTTTATGAAGGCACAAATAAGCACCAGGGGCTGGTATTCCACAGCGGGAACTGTTAATTAAAAGGGCACATAATATGTATACTCCAAATCTGGCCATGACAAAGCAATCAAGACCTTTATTAGTAAACATGGAAACCTACCAGCAGAAAGAATTGATCCTGACAAAACTGTGGCAAAAGGGCAAAGTATTAAAAGTTGGAGACTGTGGAGTATTTGTGAAAAACAATTTTTCACTGTCCACAAGGCAGAAGTGAAACAAATTCATTCCAATCATTAGGAATGTGGAGACACAGGTATGAGATTCAAGCAGCTGTATCCGGTTGTCTTCAGAATATTTTTTCCTGGAGAATCAAAGTAATTTTTGATGCAGAACAGACTGAGGAGGAAACACAAAAGTTTGTCCAACAAAAGGTAAGCCATCAAGCAGAAGCAGACTCCTACTTCTCATACTTCTTACAGTAAAGCACACAGAGAGGCTCTCCCAGTGAAACCTTTTCCACTGTTTCAAAGGAAAAACCTTGAGAGACAGAGAAAAGCACAGGTTTTGATTAGACGAATCTGGAGTACCTTGAAAATTAACCAGAATCTGGAGCTTGGGAGATGGAAGTGAACAGAAAGAAGACCAGCAACACAGAAATTGGTGAATAAATGTGAGACTGCAAAGCATCAATCCCATTTGTGGAATATGGCTGTAAGTGGAAAGAGTGGACATCTGTTGATCTTGTTAAACTTGTGGGGAGCTGAAAAGCATTTGCCTCACTTCGTCATTAGTGTTTGAAAGGACACTGAGAGGAGGAAGAAGGAAAAGGGTAAGTAAAACAATTTCTGTTCTTAACAGTATTTCCATGAAACACTTTGCAATATAAATTGCACATTTTATAGTAAAGTATTTTTAGTTGTTCTGTGTGATAAAGTTACTAAAGTAAACAGATCCCTTTTTCCTTCTTCCACTTCTCTTTCTTTCTTCTAAGAAATGCAGGTATTACAAGAGAGGAAAAGCTAGACAGAAGTATGTTTAAGTTAATAGGCTGTAATCTTCAGTCGCTGAGGTGGGGGATGGGGTAGGTATAAAGTTACACAGATCAGTAATATATTGTAGAGCTAATGTTTTCTTTTACTTTTGCTTAGGTGAATGTCTAGATTAAGACCACTGGCTTAATTTAATGACACATTTTTATTTATTTATTTGACATTTGTTTACCGTGTTGGTCTGACTGAGTGTACAGAACCCGTTTTCAGCAGAAGCCCAGGGAGAAAAGCTCCACATACAGTACAATACCAATACAGTAGAAGCCAATACAATAAAAATTACATTAGAAATACTATACAAAAAATAAGTTGAAAGAACAAACTGCTACAAGATGTTGGAATATATTACTACACATCTAGACAATTCTATACAGTTAAAACATTACAGACAATAATAGTCGCTCTCACCATACATGTAGATAGTGTCCAAAAAAATAGTACATAGGTAGTGCAATGTGTGACATTGACTGTTATAGTACATGCAAAATAGAATGTTAGTTTCAGTTAGGAAAATGGCAGCTAGAAAGTTAGTGATGCAAATAGTGAGAGAGAGTTAAGAAGAATAGAAGCAATAAAGCCTGAGCAGTAGCTTAAGGATATGGTATAGACGCAGAGAAGGAGTTAGAAGAGCCTTAGGATCTTGCAGTTTATGAGGGATTGAAATGTGACTGAAGAGAAAGACCTGAGCATTAGGCAGGCTTTATGCAGGAGCAGAGCCATGTATTTTTGAGATTATTTTTTAAAGAGGCTTTGAAATGGGTTAGACCAGGCATAGACCTTAAGTGGAAACAAGTAAATATGTGAACACCAAATATAATGAGAACTTTTCCTTTAGCAATAAATGTTTCAGCTTGTTTTTCAAACTGCAACAGAGGACTACATTTTTCTTTTTTCTCTTATGTTTCCATGTAGATAAGCTGATAACAGGGCAATAAAAAATTGAACATTCATTTCTTCAAGGCTAAAAGTTAATGATTTGTGAAAGCATGCAAGTTGTTTTCACATCATTGGGGGTAGTAAATAGAAGAAAAAGAACAGACACCAATTAGTGTAAGCATTAGCACCGGCAATAACATTGGTCTTAGCATGGATGACCTCAGTTTCAGGGTCATTAGGGCCCATTTTAGCAGCTTTTGGTGTAGATGTTCCTATTAGTGGGGGGTTAAATGTTGTTATTTGAATATGTACATAGTTATGTGTATTTGTATCAGGTTTTTTTTTTTTTTTTAGGGTATTTGTTAGAACAAAAAGTCTTGTAAAACATGACATAGGTTCCAGTGTTGATAAGAAAAAATGTATAAAGGATTAACCTGCAAAATGTTAATGGGTGCATGGATCACAGAAGCTGAAAATAGACATTTAAAAATGCTGCCATATATAGTAGGTGGGAATAATTACTTCTTACCATACCTCTCAACTGTACAGAATGCAAAACCTGTAGTTCGGTCAATTTTTTAAGCTTGTAAGAGCAATATTTAAAAAGTGTCCCTATTTTTGGGGCTTTGTCCCCCCATTATCGATGGCTTTGTCCAAATTATATTAAGAAATGCAGAGTGCAAATAGCAATGCTACAGGATACACATTTGGAAAGAACTGAGAATGTGAATTTGATAAAGGATTTCAGGATGGAAATTGTGTAGAATATCAAGGACAAAGATAGACAGGAGTACTTCCATTAATTGTTAGAGCAGCTCCAGTAGTGATAGAAGAGGAAAAAAGGTAATAATGGCAGATGTGTTAGTAAGGGGGTACTGGCAAGAGATGAGATCTATGCTGGCATGCATTTATGTTCCACTTAAAACTGCTGTTATGGAGTTTATATAATCAGCTTTCAGGGGAATATTACTTAAAGATGGGGACTGGAATTTGATTTACAATAATAAGGATGTATCTGGGGCCTAGAAGGGAAAATATAACAAAAAGGGTAGATTTCTAACGAAATTTATGAATTCAGTAGTAGGAACTCTGAAAGAATTTGCATATTAATCCCCAACGTACAATAACTGGTCCATACTGGATAGAAATTATATTTCACAGGAGCATGTGCATTTAATGTAGAATTTTGACACCTATCCAATAATTATGTCACATCATGCACCCATATTTAGCAAGACAAAAATGCAGGGTAATGAAGTAAGGATGAAACACTGATGCTTCTCCACCTCCCTGTTTAAAAAAAGAGGAATTTAAGAAATGAGTAGTGGAAATTATCCATGTGTTGTTATGGAAGATGGAAAGTACTCCAGATGTTATAGCTAACGAGTGGGATAAAATGAAAGTGGAATTTAAACATAGGATAAAAATAAAAGAAAAAAAAAGAGATCTGGTTAAGAAGTAGTAAGAATTATTTAGAGGCTTTGATAAATGTTTAAAGTATTTCAAAATAAGGGGAATCTCACAGAACAAGAAGAAGAAGAATTGTAGAGTGCTAAATAGAAAATATCTAGATAATATGCATGAAGAAATATTGATGTTAAGCAACTGTTCTTTTGATAACTCCAGCACAATGATTTGGGCAAAAGAAAGTAGAAGGGGTTGCTGGCTATAACAAGAAAAACAGAGAGCCTGTAAAGGTATTTGAGATGTTTTGAAAATGTTATGAAAATGTGTATAAAGCAAAGAAGGGGGGGGGATCCTGAAAAAGCTCAAATGGAAATAGTTATAGAAGACTTAAATATGCCAAGGTCAGAGGTTGATAACACTCAATGACCAACAGTTAAGATAGGAGGAAATGAGATAAAAATGGTGATTTATAACCAATCTGCAGGAAAGTCTCCAGGAATAGATGGTATTCCTGTGGAAGCTAAGAGGAAAGAAAGTGAAGATCTGGAAGGTATTGTTTAACGATATTTTTTTAAAAGAGTGGGGAAGCACCAACATTCTGGAAACAAGCTGTGGTGGTGGTTGTACCTAAATACATTAAAGACCCATCTGATCCAGCTTCATAAAGGCCCATTTCAATTTTAAACCATGATTATATAGTAAGTCCAAAAGCAGATAAATACACCAGCAGAAGCAGGAATCAGCGTAAATAAAATAAATGTAAATAGCACAGTCACCATATACGCTGTTCCAAACGGCAATAAAACGTCTTCACAGTAGAAGTAGCAAGGTATATAACCACCAAATATTTCAGGAACAAGTTGTAAAATAGAAAATTTCTTTTATTTGGTACAAAAGTAAGCGCTTTCGCCAACAGGCTTCTTCAGACTTAGATGACGACAAATCATAATGCTATAGCATTTGTTTGTGACACCCTGTATCACTCAATTGAGAAGTAGATGTGCATTTTTAATGAATGGAGTATTTAATGGTTATGCATGATAAATTCTGTGAGTTTAACTTTAAATTTTTAAGCGCAATTTTGCTGATTCTGCAACCAATCAGTATCAATGATAGTCTTTTTAAAGAGCTTCAGTTTGTGTAATTTTCATCTAAGTCTGAAGAAGCCTGTTGGCGAAAGCGCTTACTTTTGTACCAAATAAAAGAAATTTTCTATTTTACAACTTGTTCCTGAAATATTTGGTGGTTATATACCTTGCTACTTCTACCATGATTATATAGTGTTTGTCTATAATGGTTTAAAGAATGGCAACAGTGGTGCCAGAATTGATAGATATGGACCAATGTGTTTTTGTGGAGGGGAGGCCTACATTTAACAACATTAATAGAACAATGATCCAGATGGAAGCAAAGTGTAAGAAAATACTGCTATTATTGGTGGGTGGTGATGCGGAGAAAGCATTCAACAGCGTAGTTTGGGATTTTGTGAGTAGGGCAATAGAATCATTTGTATTTACTGATACAATAATAAAGTTAATTAGAATGATATATGAGAGAATGGAGGCAAAAATTAAAGTAGGAGGGTTTTTCTTTGAGAAGATGTGTCTGAACAGAGGAATCAGGCAGGTGTGTCCTCTTTTTCCCTTTGCTGTTTGTGTTATATTTAGAACTATTGGCAAAGAAAATAAGGGAGTCAGAAATTCAAGGATATAATTGGTATGGTGTTCAAGAAAAGGTGGCTTTATTTGCAGATGATAATATTTTGTATCTGGAACCAGAAAAGGGCATCTTAATGTTGTGGAACATTCTGAGACTGTTCTGTTTTTTTTTTGTTTGTTTGTTTTTTTTTTGGGGGGATATAAAATTAATGAGTATAATACAAAGGCTATAGCTATAAACTATGCACCCACACAACTTGGTTCTGCAATACCCATATTTATGGGGATATGATAAACCGAAGTATTTAAGCGTATTGATTAAAAAAGATTTTGTTATGGCAGCTAAGGCTATGTGGGAAGAGACTAATCAAAAGATAATACAGACACTGAGAAAATGGAAACTCTTGCTTAGGGATAGTAAGGTACAAGCAGTAAAAATGTTTTTAGTCATAGTTTCATTATGCCTAGCCATTTCCCTTTTTGTGCTTGAAATAACCTATCCCAGTTGGTTATAGATTGGTCTTACCCATTCCATGGTCGATAATTTTATATTACCCCTAATGAGAATAACTGGGATCATACCATAAATAATTTGAGGGGACACTTGCATGGGATAAAGCATTTAGGAGCTGCCTCTGTCCATTAGTCGTACAGAGGTCAGTCCTGGGGTAAGTTTTCTGTTTTCTTATCCATAGATCAAAGTTGCATTTGAAAATGGACAGGGATGAGCTCTGTTTTATGTGAATGGGAAGTCTGTTCCATAGCAGCAGTATCCTCTGCAAAATATACCTGTCCTCCCAAACAGTTCTGTTGATGTTGCAGAAGTTTAGATCCTTAGACCGAGTATTTCTGATGCCATTTGACTTGCTGATGTGCAGTAAATCCATCAGTAATGAGGATGGAAGATGACTTGGATGTCAGGCACAGATGACCTCTTAGCAGTCTAAAAAGCCGAGAGAGAGAGTCTGTAGGATTCCAAGTATAGTGACAGGGCTTTGAGTCAGTCCATGTTGTTCATGTTGTTTAGGCCTTGTACCCTTTTAGTGAGGTATCTCTGTGGGCATTTTAGTTGTGCATATATCGTGGCATGTATCTGGACAGATACATGCCAAAGGAGGCATTATATTCAATGATTGGCTTAATGAGGACTGAGTAAAGAGAGACAATGACATCCCTAGATCTTGACACAATCGCTTTATGTGGTGTGCAAAATAGAAGGACTTTTTTTACAGCAATGGACACACATTGGTCAAAAGTTAGGTCACTGTCCACACAAGTTCCCCAAATCCCAGACAAATGGTAATCTCTTAGGGGTGTATTATCAATGTCATAGTTCCCTGGAGTAGATGACTTCCCAAAGGAACAGCAATGCATTTTTAGCATTTAGTTTTAGACCATGATTTTGACAGCAGTTATTTATTTGAGACAAACCTTCCTAAAGAATGACTAAATCATTTGGGGATTCAATGATTGCTCCTAGCTTGCAGTCATCTGCAAACTTAGTCAGCCAAAGCCCTTTGGTATTGACTTTTTATTCAGAAAAGTAGATGCCAAACAGGAGAGGTCCCAGTACAGAACCCTGGGGTACACCACTAGTGAATGGTCTCTTTGTGGTGGCAACTTCCCCTATTTTGGTTATTTGCATCCTGTCTGTGAACCAGTCCAGCAATTGACAAAGGGTTCATTCCCAGTTTTAGTTTTTCTACTGTCTCTGAGTAGGGAATTGTGTCAAAAGCTTTGGCCAGGTCGAGGTATGCTCTGTGTACCATTCTGCCTTCGTCCATTGCTTTGGTGACCTTTTCCAAAAAAATCCACTGGATTGAGTAAGAATGCCCTGCCATAGACTAATCTAAACTGAAAGATGCGTCTAATGTTTGGAGCTTTCCTATGTCCTGATTGATTAATTCCTTAATAAGTCAATAAGTCTTCATGGTTTTGCACATGAGGTTGGTCAGACTTATGGGTCAGTAATTGCCTGGGCCTATGGAAATTCTTCTCTTATGCAGAAATGACCATACCTGTTCTCCATTCACTTGGTATGAAACTTGTTTGGAGGCCGAGATTGAACAGTGTTGTTAGGGGTGTGTCTAAATCATGCTTCACGCTATTTAAGATGCATCCAGAGATATTGTTAGGATCCATCAATGCAATGTATTTAGGTTTTGATAGCGCTTTCAATACTTGGTCTTGTGTGATAACTAGAGATGAGCCAGTTTCAAGTATATCTTGAGGGACAGACTGAGAGGAGAGAAGGGTAAAGTTAGAGCTAAATTTATCGGACAGTAGGTTAGCTACATCTTCAGTCTTAGTGTTCACAATCAACTCAGCACATTGCTACACACTTCTTTTGAGACTACGAGCATAACTAAAAAATGCCTTGTGATTGTATTTGGCAGGAGCTGTCAGATACCCTTCATGGAGCAGTAGCCGAAGGAGCTAAAGGAAAAGTAGCTTCCCAATTAGCCACCCTACATTCAGTTGCCAACTCTTCCATGAGGCTCATTGCCTGTGCAACTGAAGGAATGACTAGAGCAGCGGGTTCCTGCATTTCCATGAGGTGGCATGCCTGGATGCGTACTTGCAATTTTGTAGAATCTTTTAAGTCTTCATTCATCAACGCTCCGTTTGAAGGCATGTCACTTTTTGGCCCCATAGTCTAGGATACCCTATCCAGGTATGAGAAGGAAGGTAAGACCCTTTATGCCGTGGGCATACATTTTTCAGCTCCTCAGAGACCCTATTCCAAAGGTCACAGAGGTAGTGGAACAGTATAGTCAAGAAGTCTCAAGGGTTAAACCAGAACACACATGGAGAGTTCCCCCCCCAGAAGCAGAGGGGGAAACAACAATGGAAGACATCGCCCTTGCGGTAGAGGAGGTCCACAGGACCAAGGTTCCCAGGAACCTTTCTTTGAGAAATCTTTTCAGTGTTTTTGAAAGTAGGCCCAATTGTCCACCTCTGGAGACAATCAGGGGTTGACTACCCCTGCACTGGAGAGCCTGGCAGAAGATGACTTCCGATATGTGAGTGCAGAGGATAATATCCATGGGTTACCAAATTCCCTTTTCCCCCAATAGCCTCCCAACAAGAAAATCCCAGATGTTCCACCCCATCAAAGGGATCAAGCAGTCTCACAAATTCAAAAACTGCTGGAAAAGAGTAATCGGAACTTAGTCAAGGTTCTTTTTAGTTCCAAAGAATACAGGAGACTGGGGATTGATTCTTGATCTCAGCAAATTGAATAAATCAGTTTGTTGCAGCAAGTTCCGAATGGTCATAGTTCAGTCCATACTTCTTTCCTGGAAAAGGATGATTGGATGTGCTCAGATCTTCAGGGTGCGTACTACCACATAAAAATGGAGAGGTGCTCGATAAGTTACCTATGCTTCTGGTTGGAAGACAGTCATTACCAGTTCAGAGTCTGCTCTTTGGTCTCACTACTGCCCCCAGAGTGTTCACCAAATGTATGGCAGTGGTTGCGGCTTACCTGAGAGAAGGATTCCGGGTGTTTTCATACTTAGATGGCTGGCTCATTTCCACCCCGACGAGGCATCTACTAGGTCACATAAGAGACTCTGTTCAACTTTGTTCGGAACTAGGCGTAACCATAAATCATCAAAAATCTCATCTGGAACCCACTCAGACAATAGAGTTCTTAGGAGCCCTGTTGGGCACAACTCAGATGATTGCCAAGCTACCCCTTCCAGAGTATTAATCAAAAGGCAGACCACAAGATTAAACAGAAGCAAAAGGATAGCTGCCTGTCATGTTCTACAATGTTCCACTAGCCAATTTCGCTTGCGAATTTTGCAGTGGCTTTTAGCCTCTCAGTGGTCAATAATTCATCATCCATTGTCTCATCAGATCCTCATAAAGGACATATGCAAAAAAAGGCTCTCTCGTGGTGGATTCACTCACAGCAGGTGACACAGGGTCGAGCATTTGTTCCCCCTCAATCACAGGCCATGGTGACCACAGATGCTTCCCAGATGGGGTGGGGGGCATTATCTGAGAAAGACTGTCCAAGGTACCTGGTCTGCAGATGAGGCCAAGCTCCACATAAATGTTCTAGAGATGAGGGCAGTGCTGTTGGTGTTGCAGGTGTTTCAGTCTGCTATTCCTCTAGAGACCATAGTGATTTAATCAGACATGTCAGTAGTATGGTACGTAACAAGCAAGGAGGAATCAGATTGTACCCTCTCTGTCGGGAGCTTCTGAGAGTGTGGCAATGGGCGATCTTATCCAATTGCTTTCTGATAGCAATGCATATTCCGGGGAAATCCAACGCCATAGTGGACAAACTGGGTAGAGTCATTCTCATGCCACACAAGTGGTCCCTCAACCAGAGTGTTGCGGAGAGTATTTTCCGTACATGGGGCCAGCTTTGCTGTGATCTTTTTGCTTCTCCCCTAAACAACAAATGCAGCAACTACTTCACCCTGATTCCCCCACAGGAGCAAACCTCAAGGGATGCAGTGATACATGATTGGCCCCCTGGACTTTTATATGCCTTTCCCCCCGTTCCATTGATCCCCAAGTTTTTTCAGAAATCCAGAAGGTTGAGCCAGTTTCAAGTATATCTTGAGGGACAGACTGAGAGGAGAGAAGGGTAAAGTTAGAGCTAAATGTATCGGACTGTAGATTAGCTATATCTTAAGTCTTAGTATTCACAATCATCTCAGCACATTGCTGCACTCTGCTTTTGAGACTACGAGCATAACTAAAAAATGCCTTGTAATTGTCTTTGGCTTGGGTAGCTATTTTAACCTTAAACCTGGCATTAGTGGATTTTATTAAGCTCCTATTTTTTTTTATTTCAGTGATAAGGGATCTAACATTCTGAGAATTACTCTTACGTTTGGTCAAAATTATTTTCTTTTTATTATAAAGCTTGTTGATTTTATGGTTCCACCATGTGGGTTTGTTTCTTGGGTTTGCCCTGCACTTATTCCTATGGAATACAACTGCATCTGTGCAGCTGTTTACATGCTGGTATAGTATGGTGGTGTATATTTCTGTTTATTCAGTCCCTTTAGTTAAATACACAGGTCAGGCATATTTTTATTAACCAGAGGAGAAGTTATGGATAGTAATTAATAAAGAGTTGAAGGATTTTGTTTGGGAGGGAAAGAGGGCAAAAGTCAAGTGGGATAAGATGATCCTCCGGATAGAACAAGGAGAGTTAGGATTACCTGATTTGAAAGGATATTTTAGAGCTACACAGTATACATAACACAAGCAGAAAGCTTCAATTCAAAGTAGAAAGTGATGATGATGAAGCAGGGGGGGTAAGTCAAGAAATATGGAAAGAATGGGATTTTGGATGTAGATTCTTAAGGAGAATAGCAACAGTCATACAAAACATTATAGGCATAAATCAGCAGAAAGTAAACCAAGAGCTAAGCCAACACAGGAATGGATAAAGGAGATTCTGCCAAAATGGATGACTGCAATTCTGAGTGCAGAGAATAAGCAAGGAGTACTGGAATTTACTGGAGGAAGTTCACAAAAGAACTAAGGGGTCCAAAACGACTTTTGGATTGCAGACTAGTGATTGCCTTCCCTATCAGAATTAGATGTCAGAGTATAGACGAAGGAAAAGTGATAGGGGAATCCTAAATGAAAGACCTGCACTGGTTGAGTTTTTAATTGAATCTAGAACAGAAACTGCTGTTAAAAGAGGAACAATTAGTAGGTCATGTAAAATATTGCACAATAACTATAGGAATCGATCAGAAAAGCTGATAAAAGATTGGGAAGAGAGAGTAGATATGCAGTTCACTAAGAGACAATGGAGGGACATATGTATGACACCCAGATATGCAACAAGATCTAGAAGCCAAGCTGTCCACACACTGCCATGTCCCTTTATACAAGGCAAAGAAATGCATATGTGATGTGGGGGTAGCATTTGATGTCATTCTGTATCACTGTTGCAGTATTCTTCACTGTCAGGATCTTTTGCCCAGAATAGCGATACCCCAACATCTGACCAAAATACCAAATCCTTTAGATTTTGCATTTGCTGTACATCACATATATACTCCCCATTCAGGATGTAGGGCATAATAGGTGATGTATGGATGCAATTGCCCAGAACTTCTTCGCTGCTAGTCGAATGCCATCATTGCTCATTTTGCTGTGCTGAATACCTAGCCATCATGTAAGTGCCCCATTGGGGTATTTTTTCTTTTGGTCTTGTTCTGTTTTGGTTACCTAGAGTTCATGTCATCAAAAAAGGGAAAATGTCAGTGTGGGAGGTAGATTTCCCATAAGGATCATCGCAAACAGTGTCTTTTTTTTTTTTTGTCTGGGTGCTTTCCACGACCATACGTCCTGTAGCATTTGTAAAGCATGTGTGTCTAAGACTCTTAGACATTGCATGTCTTCCCTGGTTGTCTATCTCAACAACCAGACTTAAACTCTTAGCCCAGGGTAGCATGGTGGAATCTTTTAACAAAGAGATACCGTTAAGTTTGAAAGCCAGGAAATCTCATCTGGATTCTTTTGCTATCCAGCCACCACCGGACATTTCTCTAAAAGTGGATGATAGCTGTATAGGCTGTCTGGTGTCTATATCGGATTCCTATGCCACAACCCTGTCAGAGGCTGGCATGGATCCTTCCTTTCACACGTCCTCGAAGGCTTTACAGGTATCTTCTCTAGATGTCAAGGGGGAACTGTGGTTGATCATCTTGGGGAGCCCTGGAAGGATGCAGCAGATTCTGGTAAGAAAAGAGGTTCTGGTTACTCTTATTGAATGCCATCAAGGGTTGGAACCCCCAGTGTTTCTTCAGGCTGACATCCATACCAAGAAAAAGCAAAAGACTAAACACACTTCTGTGCACCCTAAAGATCCTCAAAGGAAATAGCAGTTTACTCAGGGCCTGTTTAATGCCTTAATGGCCCTGAAGCTTCCCTGTGCCTACTCCTACTTGGACTTTAACTCTTTCCAGACTAGGAAACCCAGTTCCTCAGATGAGGATCCTGAGTCTGATGATGGGTCCCTGTTTTACTCTTCCCAGATGCCATTGCCTTTGGCTTATGGTTCTGATGAAGAAGAGTCTGTTAGTCCTGAGTCTCCTTTTGAGAAATTCTTTTGGAGACACTGAGTCTCGTTTTGAGGAACTGTCTTTTGGAAACACTATAGGTAGGATGATGAAATACTTTAAATGGGATTATTCTCAAGTGTCTGATATCCAGATGAGCTCCTTCAGGTGGATACTCCCAAACCTTCTGCAGTACCTCCTGTGTTGGCTGTTTTGTTAGACACCTATATAGCTTCTTCTGTCTCCTGATTCTCAGCCTCCTGCTCCAAAGAAACTGGACAGGTTTTGTAAGGTTACTGAGGATCGTCAATTCTTAGTGTCCTCCTGCTGACCTGCTGTGGTGTCAGTCCCCTCTGAAAAGCCCTCTAAACTGCCGTCTTTGAAGCTTCTGCCCTCAGATAGGGATAGTAGGGTAATGGAGAGAATGGGTAAGAAGTTTTATACTGCTTCTACTTTGACTCTTTGGGACGTCAATTACAAGACCTTCATGACCAGATATGATCTGGCCTTGATTGTCCAGGCTTGTCAGGTTCTTTCTGATCGCCCTGATTCTGAGACAAAATCATCTTCTCTTTCTCTTTCAAGTGGCTCGTCAGTCTATCAAATGTAACTATGATGCTGCAGATACCTCTTCCAGAGCTGCTGCCTTTGGGTCTATCATGAGGCATTATTCTTGGCTTCGCCTGCAGTCATTACTTGAAGATATTAAGGCCAAGTTGCGGGATGCCCATTTGGATAATAAAATCTTTTTTTGGACTGCTGCTATGTTTGTCTGTTCAAGAAAAAGGTAAGGCTTTACAGGATATTAAACATATTTTTTCTTTTCTAGCCCTAAGTTTCAGAGGAATTATCATACTAGGCCTGCTTTTGTTTGCAGGCTGCCTCATCAGGCCACTAAAGGCTGGAAGAGTGGTAGGAGAGCACTTCCTCCTAAGTCTTCAGGCTACATCTTGCTCCCTACCCCTTGGCCAGGTTCCCTTGTCTGTTTGACTTTCCTTCTGTCTTCCAAACTGGCATTTCTTCACCTCACATTCTTGGGTTCTGTGTGTCATCCGTCAGGGTTACGTCATGGTGTGGAAGTCTCTCCTTCCTTTTTCAGGGATTCCCCAACATCCTCTGCAACAACTTCCTCATTTCTCAGAGGTCCTTAGGTCCCTGGTTGACCAGGGAACTGTTCAACCTGTCCATCCCAGGTAGGAAAGAGATTTTACTCCAGGATGTTCTTGGTTCCTCAAAAGGAGGGTACTTTGGAGACCTGTTCTGGACCTCTCCTTGCTCAACATGATTCTCAAAGTTCCTTCTTTTCATATGCCTAATCTTCAAACCCTGTTTCTTCTTTTAATACTACAGGCTTTTCTGGTGTCCTTGGATCTGAAGGATACTTACCTTCATATTCCTATTCACCCTCTTTTCAGGAAGTTTTTATCGGTTTCTTCTCTCATTTTTAGTTCTCTGCTTTGCCCTTTGGCATCTCTACTGCCCAAGAGTGATCACAAAATGTCTAACTGTGATTGCCTTTTATGGGCTCCAAGCCATTCAGATTTTTCCTTATCTGGACGACCTGTTGCTTCATTCACCTTCTATAAGTTGTCTGTTACAGGATCTGGAGTTCACACCATTTCTCCCTCAAAGTCAAGGGTTTGCTATCAACTTGTGAAAGTCTGGCTGACTCTCTCTCAAGATCATGTGTATCTTGGTTGCAAGATTTAGACAGTGCCAGTGTTGGCCACTCTTCCACATCCAGAAGTTATGTCCTTGCCAGATTTCTTTCTGGGCTTCATGGTCTGTTCTATTCCAATGCTCTCAGTTGCCAGACTGCACATGTGGAAGGTTCAGTGGTACCTCAAGTCAGTTTGACTTCAACATTGCTACCCTCTGGAGTTCAGAGTCCCCTCTCCTTCCTTGTCTGAAGTGGGAATTTGAGTGGTGGATTCAGCAACTTACCATCAACCCAGGGTTACCTTTTCATTCTCTGGTTCCTTCTCAAGAACTGTCCACTGATGCTTCAAACATGGGGTGGGGGGGGCTTCCTGTGGTCACCTGAAAGTTCAAGGTCTTTGTACCCCCCCCCCCGAAGTCAGACCATATCAATATCAAAGAGATGAGAGCCATGATTCTGGCCCTTCAGACTTTTCATCCCATGCTGTCTCCAGGCTCTCTGTGGGTTTACATGAACAACACCACAGTGATGTGGTATGTCAACAAGCAGGGGGGCAAAAAGTCTTATCGTCTCTGCAAGCTGGCTCTTCAGGCCTGGGATCTGGCTCTCAATTATCAGTTAACTCTTCAGGAAGTGTATATTCCTTTACAGCACAATCTAGCGGCAGATGCTTTGAGCAGGTCCAAAACACGTGGTCAGGAATGGATGCTTCACAGAAATGTTTCTGGACATAGTCCATTGGTGGGGTATTCTCAGATCTTTTTGCCTCCCCTCTGAACAGGCAGCTCCCTTTTTCTGTTGAGAGTGCCATGCCATCTGGCATGGAAGACTAACTCCCTTTCTTTCCTTGGAAGGGGATGTTTCTTTGTCTTCCCTCCCCTTCCCCTACTTCCAAGATTCCTGAAGAAGATTCAGCTGAACTATCCAAAAATCTTGCTAGTGACTCTGTTTTGGTCAAGACAGCACTGGTTCCCCCTCTTAATGCATATGGCCAGAAGAAACCACCACTATTTACTTCACTGATTGGACCTCCTTACACAGGACAAGGGCCACTTCTCCATCCTCACTTGTCCACTCTTCAACTGACACTGTGAGTGATAGTTTTTTGTCCCTTTTAGCACTTCTTTTCTTAGGACATGCTCAAGGTTTTACAGGAGGCAAGAAAACCTACAACCAGAAAGTCTTATATGTCCAAATGGAAGAGATTTTCTGTCTGGTGCCATGCTCGTAACCAGGACCCATTTTCAGTGGGGGTCCCTTTGGTTCTGTCCTGTTTGTGTGAGTTGCTTCAGTCTGGCTTGGCCTGTTGTTCTGTAAAGGCCTATTTGTCAGCTATTTATGCCTGTCTGCCCTTGAATCTTCCTTTGGGTTCTTGCTTTGAGGTCAAACAGTTTCTTAAAGGTGTCCTGCCTCTTAGGCCTCCAAGGAAGTCCATTCTTCTCCGTGGGACCTTAATTTTGTTTTAGAGAAAATGACCCAGGATCCTTTTGAGCCTGGAGGTTCAGATTCTTTGCAACATTGTACCTGGAAGACTGTCTCTACTTCTCGGAGGGTTTCTGAGCTTCAGGCCCTTTATGCCATTCCTCTTTTTAGTTTTTTCACAGGGACAGTGTCCCTTCATATTAATCCTTTTATGTCCAGGGTGGTCAATGAGTTGTCTTTGAATCAGGCAGCACAACTCCCTTCCTTTTTTCCTTCTCCTCAGTCTGCTAGTGAAAGGGTTCCACATACCTTGGATTTGCACAGACAGCTCTGGTATTATTTGGATAAAACTAAGGCCATTCATAATTCTTACTGGCGTTTTGTTTCTTTTCATCCCAGGACATTGGGTGTGGCTGTTTCTAAGCAAACCATCAACTGGATATCTAAAGCAATTTTATTTTGTTATTCTTTTCATGACAAATATCTACTTCTTTTAGCGCTCACTCCACTGGGGCTGTTGCCTCTTCTGGTGCTTTATTCAAGGGGATGGACACCAGTTTCATCGTTGAAGCTGCTACTTGGTCTTCAGTGCAAACCTTTAACTAAGTATTATGAATTAAATATGGTTTCTAGGCTCAGAGCAGGTTTTGCATGGATTTGCGGAGAACTCTTTCCAGCCTTCCACCTTCCAACAGTGATATAGAAGGACATAGTACAGTTTATTTATTTGACATTTGTTGACCGGGAAGGTCTGACTGAGCTTGCGCTCTTTTTCAGCAGAGGCCCGGGGAGAAAAGCTCCACAAAGTAATTACATACACCATAAAAATGTTTACAAACAATACAGTATGCATGAGGTAATATAAATGTGCATTGTAATGCTTGGATTCACAGATGTAACATGAGAGTTTAAAGGTGTCATTTACAAAAAAGGCAACAGAACCGAATGTTAAAGTCTTTCATACATCTCCCATACATAAGGACTTCACCATATAGAGGGGAAGTAATGACAATTAACTCAGAGTTTAAGAAAATAGTATAGAGGCACTGTATATCAAAAGCATGTACATCAGTAATCCGAAGCAGAGGGGAAGTTGATAGAGAGAGCAGGTGATAGAAAAAGTATGGTTATGGATAAAAGAGGGAAAATTAGAGATTTTTTTTTTAAATTTGTAAATAAGAGAGGAGAGTAGTAGTAGTTAGAATAAAGTGAAATCTGAGAAAGGGGAGTAAGTTAAATGGGAAAAGAAGGGAGGGAGGTAAATATGAGTGAGTAGTGGAGAAATGGAGTGGAAAAAGGTATTAGGAGTTGGAGTTCTGTAGTGAGAATTACATACAAATTGAGAAGGGGATGTATGCAAAGAGGGTCAGATGATTAAGTTCACGGTGGTTGTGTACAGGAGCAAGTCCAGGTATTTGTAAAGTGGACTTTTAGGGCGATTTTAAATGGGAAGCGCTGTGTAATAGATCTGATTGTTAAAGGTAGATTATTCAAGTGGATAAAGGTAATATAGTTGTAGAGGGTTTCACCAATTGATTTTTTAGGTTTATAGATGTCAAGGAGGTTTTGGTTGGTGGTTCTAAGTTTTCTGATTGGGCGGTAGTAATTTAAGATGTTGGAAATGTTAGGGTTAAAGGATGGTTTGTACAGGATGGAGTGGATAATATTAAGTTGATAGAAAAGAAGTTGATTGGGGAACTCGAGCCATTTCAGTGTTTTCAAAGTCAAACAGTGATGGGATTTAGGTTGAGTGTTGGCAGCAAATCTAGCTATTTTGTGATATGTATGTTCCATCTTATTCAGTAGTGTTGCCTGTAGGTTAGTGAGGATTTGGGAGCCATAGAAGAGACAAGGTAGGAGATGAGCAAGAGAGAGTAACCGTCTTGCCTCTGGAGTGAGATATCTTTTGTTACGGTGTAGTAAGCCAAGGTTTTAGTTAGTATTTTTGATAACAGTAATTTATATGAAGGTCAGACTTGTCAGTTATGACCCCTAGTAGTTTGCTATGGGATTCAGCATTGATAGTGGTGTTGTCTAACGAGGTGAAAGTGAAGGCTGAACTGTTATGAGTGTGTGATTTAGGCAGAAATAGAAGTAGTTTAGTTTTCTTAGCATTGAGTATTAGCTGGTTATTGGTTAGCCAGGTTTCAATACTTGTGAAAGTTTTCTGGGTTTTGGAAAGCAGGTCTGAGAAAATAATCAGAGGAGGTGATGACAGTAGAATCATCCGCATATTGGATGAAAGTTGAGTTGGGGCAGAATTTATAAAGATTGTTAGTAAAAATGTTGAATAGAAGAGGTCCTAAGATGGAGCCTTGGGGCACACCTGTGGTTACAGGTAGAGGAGGGAACAGTGTAGAAAGCCATCTAACAAATTGTTGCCTATTGGACAGGTAGCTGCTAAACCAAGATATAGTGGATGGGGACAGATTAAGTTCTGTTAGTTTAGAAATGAGCAAAGGATGAGACGCAGTATCAAATGCCTTGGATAAGTCCAGGAATAGGCAAGAGACTAGTTTGTTATTGTCTCTGGATTGCACAACTGAATTGGTAAAAGCAATGAGAGCGGTGGAAGTACTATGGTTTGGCCAAAAACCATGCTGAGTAGGTGTTAAAAGGTTTTCTAGTAATAGATGGCATAATAATTGTGCATGGACACATTTTTACATGATTTTTGATAGTGGAGAGAGAATAGCTATAAGCCTAAAATTGGAAATTTCTGTAGATTTTCCTTCTTTATGGATGGAGATAGTATAGAATTTTTTCCAGATAGCTAGAACAGTAAATTCAGACAGTGAGCAATTTATCAGAATAGATATGGGGTATGCAATGGAACAGGCAGCTATTTTTAGGAAGTGTGGTGGCAAGTTGTCAGCAGATGGAGAGCATGGCTTTAGGTTCTGAAGAAAATTTTGATATAGGCAGTTGATACAGGTTGAAGAGAGTGTTTTTTGGGGGTCGTGGTGTTTTTCAGAGTGAGGGCTAGACGAATCAGAAGCAAAGGTGGAGTTAGGAACAGATTTGGAGGTAGAAGGCAGTACTTTACCGATGGTGTTGATGAAAAAGGAATTGAACTGGGTGGCTATTTCAGTGGGAGACAGGTTAGGAGATGGTGGGTTACCTGGATGTAATACATAGTTAACTGTCTTCCAGAAGTCCCTAGGGTTACTATTGTGATTAGAGGTGGAGTGTAAGTAGAAGTTTCTTTTATCAGATACTTTTTTTTAGTTTTGTTTCTAAGTTCTTTATTTTTGTAAGTCTGAAGGAGATTTTGATTTGGTCCATTTTTTCCACACAAGATCTCTGACATGGATAGAGGAACAAGTGGTGTTGGTAAGCCAAGGGGAGATTTGAGATTTAACTTTTGTTGTTCGAAGAGGGGCAAGAGTATTGAGAATATTTAAAAAAGTTGAATTGAAGTGTAGAAACAGCATCATTAAGAGGCAGTGAAAAGAGTGAAGATCAGTTAATGGAGGATAGGAGGCTATTTAAGTATTCTGATCACAAATAGTTAATAGTGAATTTAATTGGACATGTTTGCTTTAAGCTTTTAATGGTATTTAATTGAATAATTATATAATTAAGAATTTATTAATTGTTTGATCTATATATATGTTTGCTTTTTTATATGCAAGTGTTTATACTCTTGAAAGGTGGTAACACCGAGGCGCTGGAGAATAAAGAAAGATATCTTGTTTCCTTGATTGTTTTCTTCTTTTTCACAGTCGGTGAAAGATTTTTCCATTTGTGGTCAGAGTTGTGTTGTATTTGGGCGAGTCGTGTGGAGGAGTTTGTGTTTTTTTATTTTGAGTATGGCGACTGAACCTAATTTGGATGTGCCCCGTATGTTTCGAGAAGCAGTTCTTCAGTCAGGTATAATAGGAGCAGGGAGCTCCAATTCGCAACAAGCTTCACAAAGGACTATTGAATAATTTTTAAGTGGTTCCCGACCGTCTTCTAATACTACTATGGATAACCGTCAGGCTGGTGTGGGGAACAGTCATATCTTTGATGTGTTTGTTAAAGAAAGGACTAAAAGGGTTTCTGATCCTTTTATTTCAGTGGGACAGAAGTTCCACAGTATACCATCGGATGTTGGAGAATTATGCCAGAAATATGAGAGACTGCTTGAAAAAGAAACAAGGGTTCATTTGAACATGTTGGGACTTCAGAAATATATTGAATTGGACATTACACCAAAAGGGCTAAGATTTATAAAAAATCCTAGTACTCCTCTTGACATAAATTGTCCGGTAGACAAACAGTTCAAAGAACGTTGGTTCAAATCAGCACATAAATGTGTTTGGCTACATATTTGGAGAGGGATCAGATTAAACATCAAAATTTAAAACAAGAACTGGCTGTTCTCTCACAAACTATCAGTGTTTCTGTTAATATGGATAATATGAAATCTTTTTTGGAGAGAACTAATGAAAGACGTTTTGCACTAGAGTCTGAGTTAATTGAACAGAAAAAGTTTAAATTGATTCGGGACATTAATGACTATGAGGTGGGTTCTGCTTTTTCCTATCCCTCTAATTGGTCTGAAAGAAAACGGAAGCAACGTCGTAGGGTGAGATTCCAGGGTACGCCTTCTTCTTCTTTTGTGTCTTCCAGTGAGGATTATCGGTTGGATGTAAGCACAGAGTTTCCTCAGCTTCCTCGACCTGAACAACCAGAGAATTTTGCACAGGAGTTTCGGAACCAAGGGGGATGATACCAGAATCACCCTAAACAACAACAGGGACAGAAACGTGCTAGAAATTGTGGACAAAACGCCGGTAGCTTCAATAAAGGTTACCAGGCGGACTTTCAGCAAGATCGAAGGTATGGGCAACAGTCTAATAAAAGATTCAAGCAGTAGTGATTGTAATATACCAAGTTTAGTTCTGAATTTGTCGAACTGCACCTTAACTACGGAGCAATTGTCAGTTTTAGCCCTAGGGCTCAAATTTGTTCCGACTGTTTTACCAAGAGATTATGTGGTTAAACAAGATATATTTAAATTCCTTAGAAAGGTTCATCTAAAATATTATTTTTTTAAAGGCTTTCAAAATTCTTGTTTGGAGTCTAATTCTCCTTTTGCATGTGAGTCTGAGGATAGTTTTTTCTCATGTGAAGAATTTTTGAATGATGATGATACAAATGTCTGTATTAACATGTGCGACAGAATAGATATTTCTTATGTCCCTACATCCAATAAGTTTATACCACCCTTCATTAACCAACGTATTATACAGTTTGGTTTAATGATAGGGTTTGGATGTGAAAATATTTGTAATAATATAATGTCAAGAAGGTATGAGGTGTCTTATAATTTAACATCCAGGGAATGGTACGCTTTAAAAGAATTAAACGGTAGGAATGATATTGTCATTAAGCCTTCGGATAAGGGTAATAAAATTGTTGTGATGAATGTTATGCAGTATTATTGGATGTGTATGGACCATTTGGACAACAATGAAGTTTATGAAAGTGATATTAAGAAATTCAATAAGGCCCTAATAGAATTTAGGTCTTTGTTGGATAGAAGTGTTAGATTAGGATTTTTTTCGGAAAAGGATGTTAAAGGTAAATTGTTCAATGAAAGAAGTGAAATAGCAATTTTTTTCTGTTTGCCGAAGGTTCATAAGGACATTGTCAATCCCCCGGGTAGACCCATTATTTCTGCATGTAATTACTTTTTACATAATGTCGGTCTAGTACTGCATAAGGTTTTGTTACCTTATGTTATTAAATCTCCAGTTTACATTAGAGACAGTGTGGATTTTTTGAATAAAATTTCTTCTGTAAAATGGAATAAAGACATGTATTGGCTTGTAGTCGATGTAAAAAGCTTATATACTTCCATCAAACATAAGGATGGTTTGAAAGCGATAACATTTTTTATGAAGGATAGCCCTTTCACCCAATTTGTTCTGGATACGATTGATTTTTGTTTAAAAAATAATTATTTTTATTTTAATGTATTATATAGGCAAAAACAAGGGACAGCAATGGGGGCTGCTTTTGCCCCCATGTATGCAAATCTTTTTATGTCCTATTTTGAAAAAAGATTTTTATTTAATTTAGAGTTTATGAAACAGAATGTACAGTTTTATTTTCGTTACATAGACGATTTAATTTTTATTTGTGACGGTGGAATAGAATTGGTTGATAAATTTATGTTGGATTTACATAAAAATCCCTTTGGTCTGTCCTTTGATGGTTTACAGAAAGGTAACAAGGTGAGTTTTCTGGACCTTATTTTAGAAGGTACGGAACAAGGGAATATTTTTTCCAACATACATAGGAAGTTTTTGGATGGCAACCAATATCTTCATGCCTCTAGTTGCCATCGTAACCATGTTATGGAAGCCCTACCTTATGGGGAATTGGCACGAGTTTCAAAATTATGTAATGTTCGTAGTAACTTGGAGAAGGAATGGGAAATAACATGTAATATGTTTTTACAGAGGGGGTATGATCCAAATACGTTGACACAGGCACTTAATAGGGTGAGGAAATAAAAGGGTTTAGTAAGGAATAACTTCCTGAGTAAGACATAATTTTTATTCCAAATGTACATCTGAAGTGAGGGACAAGGAAAGAAATAATATTTATTTTGTTGCCACTTTTAATGTAAAGAGTGAAGAAATTAGGGATATTATAGAGTACTATTGGAAATTTTTAACAGATGATAGATCTTTAGTAAATATTCTTCCAAGGAAACACCTTTTTTCTTATAAAAGGGGTAGGAATCTAAAGGATATGGTAGTACACGGGAGATTTTTGATGCCTCAGGCCAGTGTGCCGAGAACTTTAGATAATTTTGGTACTAGGTGTTGTAACAGGTGCAGTATTTGCAAAAACATTGTTAGGACGTTTGATAATATCAATGGGATTAAATTTGTCCCAAGAGAAGTTTTTACATGCAGGAGTAAGGGGGTTATATATGCACTTAGTTGTCCATGCAGACTGTATTATATTGGTGAAGCAAAATGAGAATTTCGCATCAGATTAACAGAACATATTAGGGACATAAGACATAAAAGAAAATAAGACTATTGCAACACATTTTAATGCATGTCATGAAGGTGATGTTTCTTTATTAAAAGGAACTGTTTTAGAAAGTGTTAAGTGTTTATGTGGTGATGAAAATGTTTTGAAATATAAATTATTGTATAAAGAAATTATTTTTATTTTGAAATATAAAAGTATGGTACCTGTAGGTCTTAATAGTGAATTTAATTGGAAATGTTTGCTTTAAGCTTTTAATGGTATTTAATTGAATAATTATATAATTAAGAAGAATGTATTAATTGTTTGATCTATATATATGTTTGCTTTTTATATGCAAGTGTTTATACTCTTGAAAGGTGGTAACACCGAGGCGCTGGAGAATAAAGAAAGATATCGTGTTTCCTTGATTGTTTTCTTCTTTTTCACAGTCGGTGAAAGATTTTTCCATTTGTGGTCAGAGTTGTGTTGTATTTGGGCGAGTCGTGTGGAGGAGTTTGTGGTTTTTTATTTAAGTATTCTGGGTTGAAGTTGGTCAGATTATGGAAGTAGTAATGGGAGGTGTATCTAAGTACTCGGATAGGGGCATGGTCACCAAGAGCATCAGATAGTGATTCAAGTTTGTGGCATTTATTGGGATGAGATACTAGTATCCAGTCAATAACTGAGTGCGAGTTTGAGAGTTTATTTAGGTGGGTTGGAGTTGAGATGACCTCTGTGAAGCCATAAAGGTTTATACTTTGACAAGGTGAGTCTGTTTCAAAGTGATGCCAATTTATGTTGACATCCCCTAGGATGGTTGTTTCTGTAGTAATGTTATCTAAGAACCAAGATCGTATTTGTTCAAGGAGGGAGATATCACCAGGAGGTATGTATATGGCAACAACAGTTATGGTAAGGTGTTTGTTGAGAATTACATTAAATGACAGAATTTCAGCAGGGAGGAAAGGAGGTAGAGAGGTGTTAGAAGAGGTTACTGTGAGATGGTCAGGGTAAAGGATAGCTGCTACTCCACCTTTTCTGTTTATTCTATCCAGACGCAGTATGTTATAGCCAGGTGGGAGAAATTCGTTGTCTTGAGTTATGTGGTTTGAGAAAGGTCTCTGTGAGAATTAGGAGGTCTGGGGAGTGCAGGTCTATCCATACATGTAATTCTGCAGTTTTATTCAGAATGCTAAGGCTATTTCGAGCATAAAGCTTGAGGTGCTTATTAGAGTGGACTTATAGTTTGGAGTGGGGTTGCAGTGGGTGTTAGTAGATGAAGGGGATCCTAGGTTAGGGTGAATGTCACCAGATTTTAATAGAGTAGTGACTAGTATGGAGGAAATCTGGTGAAATAGAAGTAGGAGAGGTTTTTTTATTTTTGTTTTATATGAAACATTATCATGATGCAGAAAGTTAGTAGGCTGGGGCAGGAGAATTGGATGAGAGAGTAGAGAGGGAGATATAGTAAAGTCCGAGTTAAATGAGGGTTGAGAGGTTAAAGTGCAGGTAGGTAATTGTTGTGGGCTGAGCCTATGTTCAATTAAAGTAAGGTAGTACAATATAGAAAGTAAGTATAGGAAGAGTGCAGGTAGAGACATTAGTTGGTTGAAAGGTAATGGGGAGGAGGGTAGTGAAAAAAGTGTAGATGACTGTACTGCTGTAATAGGAGATAGGGGGAGTGACCCACTGTAGGGTGGAGCAACTGGTTAACTATAAAGGAAATGCTGTCAAGGGTGGGTGGGATTAGGGGTTAGGGTGGGGAGCAAAGTGAGCCTGAGCGTAGGGAGGGTGAACAGAGTAAGCTAAGCCAAGGAGCTCACTTCAGAGCACACAACACTTAATGGGAGTGAGTCAGCAGAAACCCAAGATTACCCAAGTACAAATAAAGGTTTAAAGTCCTGCAAGGAAAATGCAGGGGGGGGGGGGGTGCAGGTCCTAGAGTGCGAGTCTCAGCTAGTATTGTACAAAGTTTTAAATGTAAACCTACACAGGGTGCTTGTAAGACATCAGAAAGATGAAACTTTTAAAGTATCCTGTTAAACTGTGAGGCAGCTTGCAGATGGGTCCAGTGAACAGTTATTCACACACTGTTGCAGTTTAACTCTAACGAAAGTAGCTGGTAGGTAGATTGAATTTAGAAGCATACACACATCTAGGACACCACACTAGATAAATCTAGCAGGGAAGATTTTAGATTTAAAAGATGGCTCCAAGCTATGCAAGTAGGGTAAAAAACTTCTGATCTGCTGTCAGTGGTTAGGCATAGCAGTAGATGTCCTTATCTTCACTGCTACAGTATTTGCTCCTTCACTCCATCAATCTCTCTTTTTTTTCTTTTGAGCTTTATTTTGGTTTGCCTCCCGGCAGAGGGTCTCCCTTTTCCTTCTGCATTTTCTCCTTGGATGTGCATGGCCTCTTTTGTCCTATGGAGATTGTTCTGTACTGGAGCAATTCAGTTCTTAGCACCTGTGTCAGTATGTAACCTTTATGTCCGACGTCCTGAATGGGGAGCATAAGTGTGATGCACGGCACATACAAAATCTAAGTGCTTTAGAGTATTGGCTGGACATTGGGCGATTCTTGGCAGGACATCCCTATGGTGAAGAGTACAGCAACAGTGAAGAGATGGACATCTACTGTTAAGATTTTACACAACCGTATTTTTAACCCATCAACTCACCAATAGGTGGCAACCTTTATTGTGCGTGCGTAAAAGCATGCACCCCATATGGGTAAGCACTGTGGGCCACTTCAGTGTAGCAGATCATGCATACCTCAGCTCAGTGCTGGGGTTAGAGCCGTCATGGAAATTACATCATATACAGAGTAGCAGCAAAGGGCACAAGCAAACCTCATGGCTGCCTGAAGGATTGTGCCCTATGAATATCTTTTGTTTCTGTGGTTTTGGAGATCCTGTACCACGAAAGGAAACATTTGACTTGAGCCCTGCTTGGGGAGAGGCTTGATTGTTGGCAAGCACAGGTGTAGAAAACCCAGAAAAAAAGAGAGAAAAAAATCAAAATATCTATAACAGACTAAGTTAGTCTCATATGGCTTACTTATATCACTGTTTTGTCATGTGTGTAAAAAATAAGTCTGTGAATATTAGACTTGTAATATGGAGCAACATTTTTGATACTGATAAAGCTTAAAGTTCTAAACCATAAATCTTCTTGGAGTTCTTTTATTTTGAACATTGGTGGAATTTCAGGCTCTAACTTTATTTTTGACACTACTGTGTCCTCTGTTGTTAGGTACATGTTCAAAGAATGGGATCACTAATGACAGTGTCTTTAACAATGAATGGAAAAGCTGTTCTCAGTCTTTACTCAAATCTGAATTTTGCTAGGAAGTTAAAACTGAAGTACCTATTTAAATTTCTCAGTTAAAGGGGGATTTTCCTGAATAGTTATGTCAAAGCTGTAAGTTTCTGCATGTGTAGAAATTAGAGTAGAGTCTGTTTTTATTGGTCAATGTAGTAATTGAAGATTCCTAGTTAGTTTAGCTTTTCTTCTAAACTTGATGTGTGAGATGTTAATTTATTTGCATCTACTACACACACATTGCAATAGTACTTTGTTCATGTAAATGTTAATTGTTTATAGTGAGTTTTGGAAAAATGCTAAAACTATTTATATAAAAAATAAAAACTTAAAAACAATTGCAGGATTCAAAATGGTGAGTTTTGGAAAAATGTAATAAATATTTATATAAAAAAGAGAAACTTAAAAACAAATGCAGGATTCAGAAACTTCCTTTTCCTTCACTGGGGAACTTTGGTAGAAATGGGTGTGACTCCATGTACCAGTGGAGCCGAAGTTCACTTTTTGCCTGTCCATTTGAAATATTCCAGAGCAAGCTAATTAGGGTTTTACTCTTCAGATACTGGTGTAGACTTTTAGCCCAGTGCAGCATTGTATTGGTTATCCTTTAATTCAGGATATGGGTTCAAGTTGAAGATGCCTGGTGTATGGAAAACCTGTGCTCGAAAATCTCCCCACAAATACCCTTCATAAGTCATTAAGTGTTACTAGCCCAAGTTTAAGATTGTACCCATCATTGGTAAATGATAGCAAAATAAGGGCATTTGCAGCAGTCTGTGGTGGTCATGTCAGAATATTTGTTAAGCCTGCCCCACATTAATGTGCTCGGAACATGTCCACACATGAGTTGATCATGTGGAGTGGTCCCTCAAATATATTGCCTCTGGCATTGGTGAGTGTACTTGGGACAGAAGAGTCTTCTGTGCAAGCCTCCCCAGGATCATGCAAGACTCGCTGGTCAGGTTACAGGACACTCCTGAAACTCTTCCTGCCGCATTTGGATTGGCAGGTTTGGTACAGACATTAGATGCAAGACATTTCTTTGATGTCTGTGGGAGCTGCCTCACAGGTACAACAGAATACCCCAATACTAGTGCTAGACCCTTATTAGGTCTGTCATGACCAAGTACCAAAACTGGAGTGTATTCCCTGAGCAGCATGCCACTTGCTCTTTAACTGTAACACTCATCTGTTACATGCTTAACTTCTAGTGCACTAAACAAATGTGGTGACACCCCATACTATTAATAGAAGGTTGGTCTTCCTTCCATAAGTACACAAGAAAGGAGATTTAGAGGATCTGGAGACAGAGAGAGATGATATGACATCCCCACCCTAGAGCTCCCCACCAGATAACCCTTTTTCTAGGAAGACTCTTAGGCTGATAAAGTCCATCCAGTGCTGGCCTTTAGCTCTTCTTTGTTCTCCCCATTAAGGATAAGCAGCCCCTGAGTTGTCTGTCCCATGGAGCAATTCTAAAGGGTGTTTATTACTGTGCTGTGTACTGACCTATACAAACACTGAATGAACAATGAATACTTTAAAATGCATCAGAAATTGCTACATATCTCAAATGTATTAATTTCCTTGAACTTTTCAGATGCATTTATATATCAGATTTTATTAATTAGTGACAGATACTTTTAATTTTTATGTTTTATAACTTGATTGTGGAAATTTTCTGCTCAGCCCTCCACTGAAAGTGGACCACAGCCCATTTGGACATATCATTAATCAAAACATAAATACGTGCTCTTAAAGTTCATACCCTATGCAGCCATACATTACAGATGAAAAACATCTCGAATGTACCTTAGGTAAACTTTCTATGTAATTTCTTTGGTCTAGCATAGGTGTCAAAGGCTACAGTGTCTCTGCCTTACTAATTGATAAGAAGATGTTCTTCATTCCACATTGCTGCAGTCCTAACTATTGGGTAGTCCGCTGTCCAGTCGGCCCGAATACCAAAGTATATGGCTGACGTCGGTCAGGGCGCATTAGACTGACGTCAGTACGTCAGGGTACTAATGCGCATGACCCGGCGCCATATCCTCAGTCTTTTGCCGCATGGTCCGATGCAGAAGCAATTTTGCGAGTGCAGGTTGGCGTTCTGAAAGTTTCTGAAGTCAGAGTTTCAGACCGAATCAAAGTTGGCTAAGTACCCGTTGGGAATATTTTGGTTTTTCTTGCCTCAGTATTTAACCGGATGTCAGAAAAGTGAATAACTGTATTTCTTGTGGGAAACAGATACCTCATAGGGATTACCATACTTTCTGTATACCTTGTTTAGGGCCTGAGCACGACGTTGTTGGATGCCGCCTTGTGCTAGATTTAACAAACGCACTATTAAGAGAAGGTTAGACTGTGCCAGGTTAGTGTTTGGGAAGCGTAATTATAAAATGCAGTCGGATGCTCCGACGCCGGCTTCGGCTAAAACGAAAGATAAGCAGCAAAGCCTAGGTGGAGGAACCGATAGTCCCAGACGCCGGTTCTTTGGAAGGCTCAGTGGAGCCGGAGGTTTTGCCAGGTGTCTCTTTGGAGTCTCAGGAAGAGACTTTACTGTTACAGGATGTATCCTCTCAGGAAGTAGGCCAGGCTGAGGGGGCTTCTCAGGTGGCTGTTCTTCCCTCTCTTCCTAAGGTGGTTAGAGCCTCCCTTCAGTTTCCAAGGCTTCTTTGAGGGGCAGGCCAAGTTTAGCTTCTGTGGGGTTTCTCCTAGTACTTCAGGATCTTTGCCTAAGAAACATATGCTTAAAATGGCAGAGGATTTGATTACTATGATTAGGGTTCTATGCCCCCTCCTGATAAGAGGCCTAGGGTGGAACCTGAGTTTGAGAGTTTTGAGCAATGCTCGGAGGCTTCGGAGTCTTCGGTTGAAGACTTGCAGGAGTACCCTCCTTATTCTGATTCTGATGTGGATGATTCTACTCCTTCTGCTTCTCCTCCTGAGGATTTTTCATTTTCAGAGACTCTGCATTCCATGAGGGAACATTTTAAATGGGAAGGTCAAGATTTCTCTGATTCCAGGAAAAGGCTTAGGGAATTCTTGTTTTTACCCCAGCATAGGCCTTTAGCTATACCTCCTGTTTTGAATGTGGTGGAAGATGTGTTTGCAGAGGCTTCCTGAATCCTGATTCTTTGCCTCCTGCCCCAGTTAAACCGATAGGTATTATAGGGTGCCTGAAGCTCATAAGTATCTTTTAAGAGTCCTAGGGCAGACCCAGAAACTGTCTCTCAGGGGCCTAAAGGTGTGAAGGCCTCAGTTGTTAAAAATCCTGTCCCTCCTGATAAAGAGGCAAGGGCTTTGGATAGATGGGGAAAGAAAGTGTATACTTCTTCCACTTTAGCCATGAGGGCGTTGAATTGTCAGTTCACATGTTAAAATATCAGAATTATCTTCTTTCACAGTTGAAATCTAAGGTGGATGCTCTGGCTGAAGGTATTGAGTGTAAAGAGTTGCAGGATTTAGTTCATGTGTCTCCTGAACAGGTAGGTAAACATTCCTTGCAGTGTGGTTTTGATGCTGTGCAAGCCTCCTCCAGGGTGGCTGCCACTGGTTCTGTTCTTAGAGGGCCCTGGCTGAGAGATCAGAATTTAGCTGAGCATGTTAAGACAAGGATTTTGGATGCTCCTTTACAGTCTGATGTGTTGTTTGGTTCGCCTGTGGAAGCAGTTTTGAAGAAAATGGAGGACAAGGCTAAGTCTATGCAAACTGTTAAAGATTTTTGCAGGCAGCCTCCGAAGTTTAGTAGAAATTGGCCTACTAAGGGATGGACTTATCCTGCTTATGATTCCCAGTCTAGGGGTAGGTCTAGACGTGGTAGGGGCAGAGCTCAGGGTTCTTTTAGGCCTAGGACAGGGAATTCTCCTGCTCAGACTTCTGGTGAGGGCAGGGGTCAGTCCTTCGTAGCAGACCCAATGACCTGCCTTTTCAGCTGCCAGTACATTCTCGCCTGGCAGCACCTTTGGGAGGAAGGCTGTCTCTTCAAAGAAAATTGGGATTTAATTACCCAAGACAGATGGGTTCTGGATATTATTCACCACGGTTACAGGTTTTATTTCCATACCTTGCCTCCTTTCAAACGCATGCCAGACATTCCTCCTCTTCAAAGGACAGAGGCTCACAAGCAAATTTCTCTGTTGCTCCAAATAGGGGCCATTCAGTCAGTTCCTGTGCCGGAAAGGGGCCTAGGATTTTATTCTCGCCTGTTCCTAGTACCAAAGAAGGGGAACACGCGAGACCAATTCTGGATTTATCTTTCCTCAACACTTATCTGGACATTCCCAAGTTCAAAATGTTGACGTTACAACAGCTTTTACCTCTGCTGGGCAAAGATCACTGGATGGTAACTTTAGATCTCAAGGAAGCTTACCTTCATGTGCCAATCAGACTAAGTTGCAGGAAGTATCTAAGCTTTCAAGCTGGAAATTCTCATTATCAGTTCTCTGCATTGCCCTTTGAAACATCTACTTCGCCCAGAGTATTCACAAAGGTTCTGGCTCCAGTGATAGCTTACTTCAGGCTAAAAGGCATCCAAATCTATCCTTACTTGGACGACTGCCTGATTCTGGCTCAAGAAAAGAAGATCTTATACAGCATCTGGAATATGTCATAGCAGTGCTAAGATGCCTAGGGTATTCTGTGAACGAAATAAAGTCCAGTCTAGTACCCTCTCAAGACATGTGCTTTCTGGGTGTGAGACTGAATACAGCAGCCCAGATGGCCTTTTTAACCCCGGACAAACAAACGAATCTTTCCAGTTACTTCCATCATCTATCTCTTCAGTCCGGGCTGACTGCAAGGACAGTCCTTCAAGCCTTAGGGTTCATGGCATCTTGTATTCTGGTGCTTCCCAATGCCAAACTGCATATGAGGAAGCTACAATGGTATCTCAAAATCTGTGGACACAGCACTGCCAGGATTTGACACTGTCATTCAAATAATACCTTGCATTCAAAAGGAATTTTTGTGGTGGGCTCAGGAATGTCACCTAAACAAGGGACTCTCTGTGACCCGGCCAGAGGCAAGTCAGATTCTAACGACAGATGCCTCAGATGTTGCTAGGGAGCTCATCTAAATGGAAAGTGGATACAAGACAAGTGGCCTGCCAGACTACAGCATCTACATATCAACATGAAAGAGATGTTAGCAGTTCAGTTTAGTACGCATTAATTGCTTTCAGGAGTTACTTTTCCAGGAGGTGTTGATTCTAACAGACAACCAACTGTCATGTGGTACATCAACAAACAGGGAACACATTCTACCCATTGTGCAGACAAGCAATGATTTTATGGGAGACTGCCAGTCTTGCAACTAACTCTTCAGGGCAAGGTTTCTGCCGGAGCACAGAACTCCTTAGCAGATGTATTAAGCAGACAAATCAGATCCCCACGAGTGGAAACTGGATCTTCATGTATTTCAAAAATTGACAGTGTCATGGGGAACCAGACATAGATCTGTTCGGCTTCTCCACTAAAACCACCAGCTGCCAAAGTTTTGCACGAAGAGGATTTCATCACACAGCTTGGAAAGTGGATGCTCTTTCTTTCAGTTGGAAAATCTTCATGTGTATGCCTTTCCACCTCTGCCTCTTCTTCCAAAGGTGCTTGTAAAGGTCAGACAAGATGCCAAAGATGATTTTAATAGCTCCAGATTGGCCTCGCAGCACTAGTACCCATTACTGAGGAGTCTGGTAAGGAAGCCTCATGGCCTTTACTTTGATTCCACACCTGTTGTCTCAGAAGGACGGTCATCTGCTCAATGTCAAGCTTCACTCTCTACATCTAACAGCCTGGCATATTCTTGTTTTGAAAGACAGCAGGTCTCAGCTTCCTCAACAAGTTTTAAATGTGATTATGGAAGCCAGAAGACCCAGTACAAGGAAAGTGTACGCAGAAAAATGGAAGAGATTTTTGTTTGGAGGCAGCAAACAATTTGGAGATTACTGAGCCAAATTTGAGTGTGGCTCTTCAATATCTTTCTGAGTTACTGGACAGCAGGTTTGTCTTTTCTCTTCCATTAAGATTCATGCCTTGCAGCAATTTTCAGCTCACTCATGATTGTGACCCACCATTGTTTTCGATCTTTTGTTTCTGTGGTTTTGGAGATCCTGTACCTAAAGGAAACATTTGACTTGAGCCCTGCTTGGGAGAGGCTTGATTGTTGGCAAGCACAGGTGTAGAAAACCCAGAAAAAAAGAGAGAAAAAAATCAAAATATCTATAACAGACTAAGTTAGTCTCATATGGCTTACTTATATCACTGTTTTGTCATGTGTGTAAAGAATATTAGACTTGTAATATGGAGCAACATTTTTGATACTGATAAAGCTTAAAGTTCTAAACCATAAATCTTCTTGGAGTTCTTTTATTTTGAACATTGGTGGAATTTCAGGCTCTAACTTTATTTTTGACACTACTGTGTCCTCTGTTGTTAGGTACATGTTCAAAGAATGGGATCACTAATGACAGTGTCTTTAACAATGAATGGAAAAGCTGTTCTCAGTCTTTACTCAAATCAGTTTTAACTTCCTAGCAAAATTCAGAAGTACCTATTTAAATTTCTCAGTTAAAGGGGGATTTTCCTGAATAGTTATGTCAAAGCTGTAAGTTTCTGCATGTGTAGAAATTAGAGTAGAGTCTGTTTTTATTGGTCAATGTAGTAATTGAAGATTCCTAGTTAGTTTAGCTTTTCTTCTAAACTTGATGTGTGAGATGTTAATTTATTTGCATCTACTACACACACATTGCAATAGTACTTTGTTCATGTAAATGTTAATTGTTTATGGTGAGTTTTGGAAAAATGCTAAAACTATTTATATAAAAAATAAAAACTTAAAAACAATTGCAGGATTCAAAATGGTGAGTTTTGGAAAAATGTAATAAATATTTATATAAAAAAGAGAAACTTAAAAACAAATGCAGGATTCAGAAACTTCCTTTTCCTTCACTGGGGAACTTTGGTAGAAATGGGTGTGACTCCATGTACCAGTGGAGCCGAAGTTCACTTTTTGCCTGTCCATTTGAAATATTCCAGAGCAAGCTAATTAGGGGGTTTTACTCTTCAGATACTGGTGTAGACTTTTAGCCCAGTGCAGCATTGTATTGGTTATCCTTTAATTCAGGATATGGGTTCAAGTTGAAGATGCCTGGTGTATGGAAAACCTGTGCTCGAAAATCTCCCCACAAATACCCTTCATAAGTCATTAAGTGTTACTAGCCCAAGTTTAAGATTGTACCCATCATTGGTAAATGATAGCAAAATAAGGGCATTTGCAGCAGTCTGTGGTGGTCATGTCAGAATATTTGTTAAGCCTGCCCCACATTAATGTGCTCGGAACATGTCCACACATGAGTTGATCATGTGGAGTGGTCCCTCAAATATATTGCCTCTGGCATTGGTGAGTGTACTTGGGACAGAAGAGTCTTCTGTGCAAGCCTCCCCCAGGATCATGCAAGACTCGCTGGTCAGGTTACAGGACACTCCTGAAACTCTTCCTGCCGCATTTGGATTGGCAGGTTTGGTACAGACATTAGATGCAAGACATTTCTTTGATGTCTGTGGGAGCTGCCTCACAGGTACAACAGAATACCCCAATACTAGTGCTAGACCCTTATTAGGTCTGTCATGACCAAGTACCAAAACTGGAGTGTATTCCCTGAGCAGCATGCCACTTGCTCTTTAACTGTAACACTCATCTGTTACATGCTTAACTTCTAGTGCACTAAACAAATGTGGTGACACCCCATACTATTAATAGAAGGTTGGTCTTCCTTCCATAAGTACACAAGAAAGGAGATTTAGAGGATCTGGAGACAGAGAGAGATGATATGACATCCCCACCCTAGAGCTCCCCACCAGATAACCCTTTTTCTAGGAAGACTCTTAGGCTGATAAAGTCCATCCAGTGCTTGCCTTTAGCTCTTCTTTGTTCTCCCCATTAAGGATAAGCAGCCCCTGAGTTGTCTGTCCCATGGAGCAATTCTAAAGGGTGTTTATTACTGTGCTGTGTACTGACCTATACAAACACTGAATGAACAATGAATACTTTAAAATGCATCAGAAATTGCTACATATCTCAAATGTATTAATTTCCTTGAACTTTTCAGATGCATTTATATATCAGATTTTATTAATTAGTGACAGATACTTTTAATTTTTATGTTTTATAACTTGATTGTGGAAATTTTCTGCTCAGCCCTCCACTGAAAGTGGACCACAGCCCATTTGGACATCTCATTAATCCAAACATAAATACGTGCTCTTAAAGTTCATACCCTATGCAGCCATACATTACAGATGAAAAACATCTCGAATGTACCTTAGGTAAACTTTCTATGTAATTTCTTTGGTCTAGCATAGGTGTCAAAGGCTACAGTGTCTCTGCCTTACTAATTGATAAGAAGTTTTAATGCTTTGGACAGGTTTCTCAAGTAGATTTTCTGTTTAATAATGGAGTTTAGGTCTCTGAGTTATTTGTCTCACCATCTATGTTTCATTCCTCCATAGTGAACTAGGCATGAAAATGCTAGCAGAGTGCCACCCTCACTGTTTGAGTTATTGGATTCATGAGGCTCTGGAAGAGAGCAATATGTTGATTTCTTCATAGGGATTTTATCTAACCTGATGTAAATGTGTTTTCACTATGGCTAGTGCAGAAGGCTTAGGTAACTGTCTGTGCCAAATGGAGCGGCTCAGGATCTTCTTTATTAAGGATAAGGCAGGTTTTTCTGGGTACTAATTTCTAGGGGTGAAGTTTTTTTTTCTACCAAGGTCTAGCTGGGGATCTTTAAATGAGAAGACAGATGTTGCGAACATTAGGGGACTTTGGTCCTCAGCCCATTCATTTTTAACCAAACTACTTTTTGAGAAGAAGCATGTTAGCAAAAATCAGGAGCACTTATTCTTCAGACATTGTTGCCTCCTCCGGCTGTGCTGGCCAAATCCCCAAGGAAATCCTTTACATTGTCTTGTCACCCATCAGTTGCTGGCTTTCCAGTATAAATTGGGAAAGAAGGACTGTCACAAAGGACCAGTGGGTGCTTGACATGATCATAGAAAGGAATTTCTTAGAAGTGATTCATTTCTCCATAGAAAATATTTTACTTGGGGGTGATAGCGCAGTTTTCCCCCAGAGCTCTTAGAACAGGCAAAGTACTCTAATTCCTCAAGGGAGTCATCCTCTTCTTCATTTGGAGAAATGCAGCATGCTTTTTTTTCCCATTGTTCCAGAGAACAGAGATTACTGCCATCCTATGTTCAGCCACAGCCTCTTCAGCAAGCATAGCCACTATGTCAAATCTTAGATGGTGACTCTTCAAGAACCATTTTCCTGCTGCCACGAGTAATGTCGGTGGACACAAAGGATGTCTTTTGTTCAGTGTCTGAAGTCTGTGCAGGAGGTGTCTTCAGTTTGCTATAGGTCAGCATCGTTTTTGTCTCTCCATTGTGCTTTACATAGTAATGAAGGTGCTAGGCATGGTGGCAGAGGCCTTACAGAAAAAAGGACTGTAATGCTTTCCTATACCTAGATGACTGTCTGCTGTTGACCTTGTCAAGACATTTTTTGGTATTATCTTTGGCTTTTACTCAAGTGATTACAGACCCTACTGATGTCCATAGATTGGCAGGTGTACACTCTAAACCTGAGTCAGAGGATTTCCATCTTTGGTGGCAGAATTGGACACGGTTTAACATTAGTCATTTCTGCCACTAGAAATAACAGAAAAATTAAAGCCTCAGCAGCCTGAGTGATGTTGTAGCATAGAGTCGAAGCTTGGAGTCTTCTGTTTCACATGTGCTTTGAAGTGGCCACAGTCTTCTAGGGTGTACTGTCACACCTTATTATAGTGGTGGTACATTGTAATGTGGGCTTTCAGTCGCTACAAGGCCATAAAATCATCACAGCACTTTACTTCCATTTAGTTTTAGACCATGTTCATTAAACTATAGATTAATGAATTTTTCCCCAGCAGTTTGCCTGTGGGACTTCTCTTTCCTTCCTTGGTACCTTCATGTTTCAGGAAGAAGCCACCCCTGAATCAGATAACAAACCTTCACATAAATGCACTAGTGCTATATGGAGTGTTTCTCTCTCTAAATGTAGAAATCCAGACCAACAGGGCAGTATACCTGCATAAATCCTTTATAGCAAGACATCATGGGTCTTGAAGTAGACTGTAGATGTGAGGTATCAGTTTTTTGCAGCTTTACATGTCCCAAGGAAATTAATGTGTTGAAGGACTCCCAAGTTACAGCTTCAAGCCTCTCAGGGAGCTGAAGATTTAGGAATTCTATATGGTCAGTCTCTTTTAAAAATGGGACACCCCAGTGGCAAACATAATGGTTAAGGTGTTTACATTACAGACACAATATGCAGGGTTTGATTCTCACATGGGGTAATTAGCTAGGCTTAAAATGGCCCAAAAGGCAGTTAGCCTAGTACTAATCTATAAGAGAAAATGCAGTCCTTCCTATTATGTTTACTTCAGCAAGAAATTGAGTAATTAATGATAAACAAGTTCTCTTATATGGCAGAGAACACTCCTTTATTCATTCTGTCTGATTTTTCAGTTAATCTCAAAATTCACTCAAAACCAAGACTTATCCCTGTTTGAGCATGATGTGCTTTCTGATCTCTAGAAAGCGCAGGGATATATCCCACTGCAAGCCAAGTAAGTTCCCTTTGATTGATGCAATAACTAGATTCTCCTTGGGGCTTGGCTCCTGGCTTAAATTTCTTGCTTTCCATGAACCTAATGTCCTGCAGATCTTTGAAAGTACAAATAAACCTTTAAGTCATTAAATTTATTCTGTTGTGTGGCAGAAGTTCTGTCTGTGAGCAGAGAGGTATACTGAACCACCCCATTTGTTTAGTGTTCTGGTGGCCCTGAACTTCATCAGGCACACCTGTATGACTTGTGCATCAGTTGTTCATGGTTAAGAGGCATGATATGATGTTGTTAATATTCTTTCCATTCATCACTGATGGGGGTTCGGTTCCAAGCCCTCTGAACAGAGTCGTCCTAATACCAAGCTCGAGCCAGCCAAAGACTCTTCAGCTAAGCTTCTACCCACAATGTCCTTCTCCCTGTTACCCCAGATCTCGTTTGCCATGTAGCCATAAAGCCGCGTTTCAGCCAAGCTCTCAGCTAAGTGAAAACTTTTTGATATCTCTCAGGATATTTTGTATTTTTCCTTTTCGTTTGTGGTTTCTATTGGTATTTCTATTATCTTACAGCTATATTTAAACCCTTCAACTCCTGTTTCTACCCTTTTGGTAAACTTTTAAGTAACATTGGTGGCACGGCCTTTCTCCCTACCCTTGTAATATTTCTTGAATACCATCATTGGTATTTCTCCTCTTTTTCCCCCTTTTAACTAACTGGTTGTGTGTTTTTTGACATTTCATAGGGTTAGTGTATATTTAGATAGCTTAGACTTAGCGATAGTAGAGTTTGGATTTTTTCTCTAGTGTTCTACTTGGATTGTGGTGTGTACATTTCATGATGTCTGATAAAAAGGGCACATCAGGTTTTAAGCATTGTTCTTCATGTAAGGGTAAACTTCCTAATAGTGACTCCCATGATGATTGTGTTTGTTAGGGGGTGCAACCCCCTTGTATGATTTGTCAGTTTCAGTCAGAGCACCTTGAATGAGAGCAAGAGTAAGTTGATTCTGAAGGGCCTACTTAAGTCGCCCTTTTCAGAGGCCCTTTCTGTGACTGAGATCTCATCCCCTCCAATCAAGAATAAGAAAAGGTCCCACTCTGTTCTTTCTTCACCATCGGGTGACCAGGGCAAATCTGTAAAGCCTAACGTGCCTAGTTATCTTCGGAGCATAAGTCTGCTCATCGGCACCGATCTAGTCTGCTCCAGCTTTGGCTGTTCCTATGTTGGCGCCAGCTTCAGCTCTGATATTGTTTCTGGCACTGACTATCGACCTTGCAACGACTACTATGACTTCAGCAATGAGTGCCGCTTTGGCACAGTGCACGCCTTCATTGCCTATCTCTGCAATTACGACTGAACCTTCCACGTCTGCTCTGAGAGCCCCGTCGGCACTGAACCCTTCCTCAACCCCATGATGGGGCTGCAGGCTCCTCTGTTTGTGGCATGGTTCTGAGTGTTTCTACTGTTCTGTATTCTGTGCAGGGAGTCCTGTCTGCACTGATCCTGCTTGAGGCTCCATCCTCTGGAGCGGGTTCAATGGAGCTGGGTGTGACCCCGGTTCCGAGGTTGTCCTTCTCTGTTCTGGGCTCACATCCCCCTTTGGGCAGACCTGCTTTCACTTTCTGAGCTATGGAGAGGGCGCTTGCTTCTGGAAGCATTCCGCCGACATCAGAACCCCAGACTTCTCCCCTGAGCTACAGCTGTCACAGGCCACCTCCCCGGGGCACCGGGCAAGAAAGCCACAGGACCCATCATTGCAGGATACCACTTCTTCCAAGTCCTTCTCAGAAGACCCCACTGAGGAGCCCCAACAGAAGAGAATTGTGCAAGAGGAAGCACGTGGACTCTCCTGAAGAGTCTCTAACAGAGGACATGGATTTCGATGACGGTGAAAGGTCCACACAGTCACCCTCTGAGGATGTCTCCTTTGGAGACATCCATGAAATGTTGAAACAGGGGTGACTGGAAGCCTACTAATCCTTCTTCCGAGGAGTCCGTGTTTCTGCAGGTTTTCCGTGCCTGGCCATCTACCTCTTGGGTGACCCCACCTGCAGACGAGCTAGTACAACTTGTGGTGCAACGCGCTTGGAAGAGCCCTGATTCTGTTGAGTCGATCCCTTGGAGACCTGACAAGATACTGTGTCCCCCTGAGGAAAACCCACATTGGTCCAGAGGTTTACCAGTGGATGCTATGATGGTGGTCGTGGCGGCCATGAAAAAGGATCTCGCCGAAGAGAGTCATACTGTTCACCCACCTAACAGAGTCCCGGGCCGTCGATAGATTAGGGAAGCGAGTCTTTGCTTCAGCGAGCTTTGCCATACAGTCGCTGAATTACTTGGCACATTTTATGAGGCTCCAAAGAGGCTTGATTTCTGAACTCTCTGGAACTCTCACAGGACAGGTGCCTGACGAGGTAAGGGGTAAAATTGCCTCGCAGCTCGCAACCCTGGAATCTATCTCCAATTCGTCCATGAGGTTGCTGTCTCACGCAATCGAAGGGGCGGCTAGAGCTTTGGGTTCAGGCATAGTTATGAGACGCTATGCCTGGATGCGCCTGTGTATATCGCAGACCCTTTGAAGTCTTCCTTCCTGAATGGCTCCCATCAAAACATCTTCCCTTTTTGACCTCAAGGTGAAGGACACTTTGGCCTGGTGTGAGCAGGATGGTAAGACCCTGTCTGCCATAGGTCTACGTTTTTCCAACCCTCAACGCTCCTTTTCCAGGAACCAGAGGAGTGGCAAAATGTGGCACAAAAAATCTCAGGGTCCTTTCTGTGCCACACGTGGTGGTGATACCCCCAGGAGCAAAGGGGGGAAATGATGCCCCTACCAAGGCAGAGGGGTGTCCACATAACCAAAGGACCCAGGAATTATTTCTCTGGGGAGCCTTATCAGTGCTGCTGAAGAGCGGCCCGATTGCTTTCCTCTGGAAGCAGTCGGGAGTAGTTTCTCTCTGCACCAAGCTGCCTGACATTCAGTAACTATTGATCATTGGGTGCAGAATATCATAACCAGAGGTTTCACCATCCCCCTTATCACTTACCCAAAACTTCCAACAAAACTTCCCGACGTTCCACCCAGTCAAAGGGAAGAAGCAGCTGCAGAAATAAACAAGCTGTATCAAAAAAGAGTCATCCAATTAGTCGCACCAGACCAATCCGGATTTCACTCAAGATTCTTTTTGGTGCCAAAAAAGATGGGGGACTGGAGACCCATTCTGGATCTCAGCAATTTGAACAAGTCTATTGCCCAAACCAAATTCTGGATGGTCACGGTTCAGTCCATTCTCCCTTTTCTAAGGGAGGGCGATTGGATGTGCTCGATAGAACTTGGGGACGCGTATTACCACATAAAAATGGACAAATGCTCCAGGAGTTTTCTTCACTTTTGGCTAGGAGCCAATAATTACCAGTTTGTTGTCCTGCCGTTCGGACTGTATAGCCCCCAGAGTGTTCACAAAGTGCAGGCGGTGGTTACAGCTCACTTGAGACTGCAAAGGATTCTGAGTGTTTCTGTATCCGGACAATTGGCTCCTTACTGCCCCCACCTAGCATCTTCTGGTAAAACCCCTGCAGTACACTCTATCCCTAGCAAAACTTTTGGGGATAACGGTGAACCAGGAGAAATCCAACCTTGCTCCAGTCCAGAACATAGAATTAATTGGAGCACTCTTCGACACCCGCTCTTGTCTGGTGTTGCTCACAGACTTTAGAGCTTGAGGCTGCAGCTCTGGGTGATGCTCTGTCAAAACAAAGTCTCAGTGAGAGAAGTTCTTCAGGTTTTAGGATCCATGGCAGCTGCCATACCAATAGTGCCTCTTGCGAAGCTGCATATGCGATTACTTCAATGGCTTCTACTCTCTCACAATGGTTTCTGAATTACCATCCTCTGTTTTCAAATCCAGATAACCAGTTATTGCAAGCAGGACCTTCTTTGGTGGATGAGGCCAGACACAGAACTTCAGAGCCATCCATTCCAGCAGCCTCAATTGAAAGCCATTTTGACCACAGATGCTTCCCTGATAGGGTGTGGGGGGAGGCAGTTTCCAGGGAAAGACAGTCCAAGGCGCATGGTCCACAGTGGAGGCTGACTTGCATATCAACTTTCTAGAGCTGAGAGTGGTGCTGTTAGCTTTGCAATCATTCCAACCTGTTCTTCCTTCTGGAACAATTGCAATTCAGTCAGACAACACGTCAGTAGACTGGTATATCAACAAGCAAGGAGGAACCAAGTCTTATCCCCTGCGTCGAGAGGCCATGAGAATTTGGCAGTGGGAGGTAGCTTCCATCTGCTTTCTGATAGCAATGCATATACCAGGGATTTCCAATGTGATTACAGACAAGTTGAGCAGATGTATTCTCCTGCCTCACAAGTGGTCCCTCAGTCCCAATGTAGCGGCAGAATTTTTCAGCCGTTGGGGTCAGCTGTGCTGCGACCTATTCGCCTCCCCGTCAAACAGGAAATGCAGCAGCTATTTTGCCTTCTTCCCCCAAAGGGGGAGTCCTCAAGGGACGCTCTGATTCACGATTGGCCCAAGGGACTGCTATATTCCTATCCCTCCATTCCTCTGATACCCCAATTCATAAAGAAAGCTATTCAGTTGAAATGCAAAGTGATCCTCATAGCCCCCTTTTGGCCTCGACAAGTGTGGTTCCCTTCCTTCAGCCTCACCTGTTATGTCGACCATGGGTTCTGGACCCTCTTCCAGACCTAATTTCTCACCCCCAAGGGTTGAGTCACCCGAACCTATTCAGTCTCAAGCTGACAGCTTGGTTTCTCCACTTCTGTTGATCGCCAGGCAGGATGACCTCACCCGTTCGGGACATCATTCTGGCCTCTTATAAACCATCCACCAGAAAGCTATATCTAGACAAATGGAAAAGGTTCTCTTTTTTGGTCAAAGAAAAATATGCTAGATCCGTACTCGGCTCCAGTCACAGCAGTTTTACAATACCTATCTAAATTCTTCGAAGATGGAGCCACAGCTTCCACCATACGAGTACATCTAGCAGCTATTTCAAACTATCATAATGGGTTGGATGGTTCTCTCCTCATCTCACTTCGGTTATGCAAAACATTCCTCAAAGGGGTCTCTCACATTAGACCCCCAATCAGACAACCTATAGAACCTCACGTTAGTTCTCCTGTCTTTTACTCAACCTCCATTTGAGCCTGCAGCAAAGTGTGACCTCAAATTCTTGTCGTGGAAATCCCTTTTCTTGATAGCCATCACGTCAGCTAAATGAATTTCTGAGCTTCAGGCATTATGCACCAAACGGCCCTATCTAGTCTTCCAGAAGGATAGAGTATCACTCCAGACAAATCCATCTTTCCTCCCCAAAGTTGTTTTGGACTTTTCCATCAATCAGTCCATCAGTTTGCCAGTATTTTTCCCGAATTTTTCTAATAAAGGGGAATACTGTCTACATTCCTTGGATGTGCACAGACAATTGAGATTTTATTTAGACAGGACCAAAGCAACACGTAAAACTGACCAACTTTTCATTTCCTTCTCTGGACCTAGAATGCGAAACTGACTCCAAGTTCACTTTGTCAAGATGGTTAAGGGACTGCATATGCTACATTTATTCACTTGCAAAAGAACCTATACCACGGAATGTTAAAACCCATTCCACTAGATCTATGGCAACGTCTGTAGCGTTCCACTCCAGAGCTTCTATAAGAGCCGCCCAAGGCTCACGAGTTAGCTGGAGATTCTGTTCTATCAATGATGAATGGAAAGAAGATTAACAACATCAGATAAAGAAGTTGTCTTACCATAACGTTCCATCTGTGTTGCTGATCTTCTTTCATTCATCACTTTCCACCCTCCTTCCCCTGCCAAAGGCTCCTGGGGGATACTTTGGGTCCAAGTGGTGACTTAGGGCAATTGCGTAGAAATGGACTCTGCTTTACTAGTACAACATGGGCAAACTCGATCTGAGGTAACCGGGAGAAGGGCATTGTGGGTAGAAGCTTAGCTCTAGAGTTTTTGGCTGACATGAACTTAGTATTAGGCTGACTCTGTACCGAAACCCCATCAGTGATGAATGAAAGATCATCAACACAGATGGAATGTTATGGTAAGACAGAACTTCTTTTTTTTTTTTTTTTGTCTGTGCACATCAAAACCTTGTTGAAGACAACTGTGGCCCACCACTAGCTGTTGAAGCAGTCCCTGAAAGGCGTTATCATCTTTGCCCTCCTTTGAAGACTCCCCTTCTTTTTAGAAGTTGAACTTAATTAATGACGAAAGTTCCCCATTTTAGACCTCTGGTTTGACATCTCTGGACTTTGTCTGCTGAAAGATATTGTTGGTTGCTGTCATAACTGAGCTAGCCTTTCATAAGAATTGGGTGTCCCAGAAGCCTAATCATGTTTCCTACCAGAAGTGGTTTCAAAATTGTCCTTAACTCTGTCCATATCCCTGTTTTCTTTGCAGAAGTAGAATGCAGGTGAGTCATGGAGATGCACTGATAACTCTGCCTTTAACTGAAGAAGGTGCAGGAGATCAGGATGACAGAACATGATCGTCTCCTTTGTTGTGCAAATGACATTCCCTCTCAACAAAGAACAAACTTTTTCCAAGTCTATTGTTGACTAAAGTATGCTTTGCCATTAGGCAGTGATCCACATACTGGAAAATTATGCTGTTAAAAGCCACTCGGCCCAGGACATTCCACTGTAAGTTTCAAAATGTTTTCATTGCAGACTCACCTGAATGTCAGTTCATTTTTAGTGAGCATTGGCCGTTGGACTATAATTCTAGGAGCTGGGACTCAGCTTTTTGAATCCTTGCATTTAGGCCTTCTCATGTATGTCTCCTTAGGAAAGGTTTTATTTTTCACTGTTTGGGCATCATCTCAACCATTTGCCCTCTGCATAAGGTTCCAGTCAGAAGGAAACAAGTAATAGGGTAGAAGGTGTCTGGCAAGTCTGCTAAATGTAATGGCCTGAGTGTGAAACTCCATACCCCTCATGCAGAGATAAAAGGTTTAGTTATACCTATTAGAAGAGGAGGAATAGGATTATATTCCTAATGCAGAGAGAGATTGTGAGAATAAAACATGCTAAAAGAGCACATCTCTGATGCCAGCACAGGACAAGACTTGTAAAAAATAACGGATAAGATGTTAGGCATGTTGGCAGACAAAATGGAGCTATTGGCCCTCTGTTTAAATGTGTGTGTTGCCAAAAAGATATACAAGAAAGGAAGCAGTAAAGTGAGTTAACTGAAGAAAGATGACCTTTCCTCAGTGATAAGAGCTCAAAAGTGTACATGAAAGATCTCTGTTGGAGTGCATCCATATTTCATGCCAGAGGAAGAAGCAGCAGAAAATCTGCCTGAGAGAGAATCTGATGAGAAGTGGCTTACCGAAGTATTTGGTAGACTGAATATTGTGAGACTGCTGCAAGAGAAACTGATCTATTGAGAAACCTGTCATAATGAACATTGGAACAGGCTCAGTACATAGACTGTGAAAAGTATATGACTAGCTGCATCAGGTGATTCGCAAGTTACGTGACTTTAATGTTAAGCACTGGGTTCTGGTAAGAGAATGAGAATTACATGGGTTTATTGTTGCTGATCATCAGCTCAGAAAGTGTATGAGGACTTTTCCCGCAAATAGTCTTAGCAAGTTTATAATCATGTCATCTGATGTCAGTTTTGTTTTTATCCTCAACCTTTGTATTCGAATTTGATCCAACTCTGTCCTTCTGAAAGCTCATGGTGATCACAAAAGCTCTTGAGCAATTGCCTTACCCACAATGCACCTCCCTCAATTACCTCAGATCTTGTTTGCTGCTTCCAGTGAAAAACGTGGTTTCTTTCTTGTGCTCTCGAGCGACTAAAAGATAAGTGATTTAAAGTTATTTACATCTGTCTTTTTTCTCTGTTTTTCTTAAAATCTATCTGTGAACAAATTGTTCTTTCCCTTACCCTTATTTTTATATTTTCTGCTCTATCCTTAGTACTTCCCTCCCTCCATACACTTCTGTGTCTTCTCTTACTACCCTTGTAAGTAGACCTTGCCCTTGAGTACATATATATGTATATATGTGTGTGTGTATATATATATATATATAGGTTCACTATAGAATCCCAAAATACTGTAATCCTGAATTTCAGTATTTCGAAATTCTATAGCTGAAACCTTTAAATACTGAAACCCCATAACCGCAACATTTAAAATCGCGAACCTACAGTGCAAATACACCACACATATATGCACAATCTCCCCCACAATCAAACAAACAATCCTACACTACAGACTGTGCCCCCCACACCCCCGTACTTATATATACTAACTCCGAGATCGCACAATCACACACACAAAGATAACACACCCACACATCACAGCCAAAACACACACTAACGTACACAAAAGCCCCTAACCAACACACTCCTACGTACTTGCATACACTTACACCTATGCATTCACACACCGCAACACCAGAAGCTCCGAACTTCGGTATTTTTAATTTCCCACTTCTGGTGTTTCGGAATTTCAAGGCTTCGGTATTATAATTTCGAAATACTGAAAGTCGCAATTTCAGAATTTCGAAATTATAAAGAGAACCTATATATATATATATGTGTGTGTGTGTGTGTGTGTGTGTGTGTGTTTTTGTGTGTGTATAGGTATTTCACAGTTTCAAAACATCGAATTTCTTATGGTTACGATAACAAGATCGAAGTTTTGAAACTTCGAAATGCAAATAAAAAATAAATAAAAACAAAGAAGTCTTTTTTTTTTTTTTTTTTTTTTTTTTTAATACATTTTTGCAGGGGGGCAAGCCCCCTGCACCTTGCACCCCCGGTTAATTAAATATACCAACTCCTATGTCACACTACAGCAAGGAAAATGGTAAGTATACCATGCCGCACTGTACGGTGATCTCCATTTAAACTGTTCATAGTTTCAAAACTTTGATATATTAATTACAAAAAAATTTTTAACTCAAACTTTAGTCTGTCACTATCCTGGCAGGATTCCAAAATGTTCGCAAAATCCCTGTCTCCTTGTGTGTTTACTGCCTAGGTCCTCTCCACCTTCACGAGGACTGTTTTGTCATTCCTTTAATCCCAGGGCTCTTACTGAGTGTAAAAACAAATTAATATTTAAGGGATTATTGCCGATTCCTTTCTCTGAGGTAGTATCTAGAGCTTCTTCTGAAAAGCAAAAGACTGCTACGTCAACTCGGAGAAAGTGAAGAACAGACCTCCTTCAGACCCTAGTGGCTCGTCGGACCTGAAAAGGTGACATGTCAAACACTTTGATGTGACATCGCCCTCAGATCCAAGATCTACTAAATCAGAAACATTGGATCCGTCTGACCCTTCGGATCCAAAGAAGAGAGACACCAAACTATCAGATCCAAGATCATCTGAATCAGGCTGTGTAGGACAGGCCTCTCCCTCGGAACCTAAGATGGCCAGGTATTTCGATTTGCAGCACTTTGGATCTGACTTTGCAAATACCTTTACCAAGAATTTCTTATTCTCCTTCTGTAGATCTGGTCCCTTCAAGGGTTCCCTCCCCATTTTTGGAGAGGCCTAGATCTCCCTCTGTTGTGTCCACTCGCTGTTCCAGGAGCCTGATCGAAAAAGATGTGGAGTGGTTGGTGAGGAGGATTTTCTTGGTGCAGTGTGCCTAGTGTCCAGTCAGCTCCTACCCCTCTGGGTCAGATCATCAAACTGTCCACATCTCCTCCTTTACAGATTCCTCCTTCGACCCCCATCTCGGGCTCAGAATCCTTGGATCTGAGTCTTCCGGGTATGTCTGCTTCAGATGAGAGGACTTCTGTTTCCTTGGATCAAAGGCTTGCCTTGAGTTTTTCAGCTCCATTGGATCTAGAGAGCTCTCAGAGACTAAGCTGTCCTGTCAGTTCTGGGGTGCTGCAGTTGACTCCAAGGATTTCGGCGCCATCTCTGCATCTCAGAACCTCAGCAAGGGTTCGCTCGACTCTGACTTCAGCCTTGGAGACATGTTCCACAGAGCAGGCAGGGACTTCGATCTAGAAGTTATTACCTTCGGATCCCAGGTCCTTATCTTCTCTGGGGGGTTCTGCCTTTGAGGTCATGGACATGGCGTTGTCTGCATCTCGGACAAAGATGGTTCCCAACCCCTCGGATGCTCACACTATTGGTTGATACTTCTACACCAGGAGCCTCACCTAACCTCTCCACGGGGACAGCTAGCAGTGAAACCACAGTCTTCCCAGCAGGTTATTCAGTCCTTTTTTGATACCTCTCCAGAATATCCCACTGAAGGGGTCCATAAGAAGAGGACATACAAAAGGAAGCACGCTGACTCCCTGGAAGAGTCCATCATGGGATATACAGATTTTGATGAAAGTGGAGGGTCCCCAAGGTCACCTCTTGAAGATGTCCAGTTTGGAGACATCCTTGAAATATTGAAACAGAAAGGTGACTGGAAGTCTAGCAACTCTTCATCCGAGGAGTCTGTATTTTTGGAGGCTTTCGGAACTGGCCCATCTATCTCCTCTATGAGCTCATGAAATTGATCTCTTGGCGGGTGTGGAAGACACCAGATACCATTGAACCAATCTCTAAAAGGCCTGACAAGAGTGTTCTGCTGCTGAGGATAAACAGTTCTGGGCAAAAGGGGGGTACTTGTTGATGATGATGTGGTGGTGGCCATCAAAAAGGAACTCTCTGAAGAGAATTCTTCTGTCCATCCTCCAAACAGGGAGTCTCGGACTAGTGACAGATTTGGGAAGTGTGTCTATGCCTCAGTGACCTTTGCCTTAAGTTTGCTAAATTATTTGGCACATTTCACCAGATTATGGAGAAATCTAATTAAAGAACTCTCTGATACCTTGTCAGGATCTGTTTCTGAAGAAGTATAGGCCTCTGTATCTTCCCAGTTGGCTACCATACAATCAGTTTCAAACTCTTCCATGAGGTTGTTCTCGAATATTGCCGAAAGAACCTCAACAGCAACGCATTCCAGCGTTTCCATAAGGGGGCATGCCTCAATGCGCTTATGTGATTTTGCAGAGCCCTTCAAGGTGTTGTTTGTCAATGCTCCCTTTGACAGTATGTCACTGTTTGGCCCAAGAGTTAATGAGACTTTAACAGGTGTGAAAAGGACAGAAAGCTGTTTGGCCCGAAAGTTAGAGACTTTTTACGAGGTGTGAAAAGGGCAGAAAGACCCTGTCTGCCATGGGCATATGTTTTTCCACTCCTCAACAATCTTTTTCCAGGAATCAACACAGTACTGGAAAAATGTGGTTCAGAAAGTCCCAGGGCCCTCTTAAGGACATGTGGTGGAGGTTCCCATAGGGGTAGAGGAGGGAACTCCAACAAGAGATGCCACCCTGTTGGCAGAGGAAGCCTGCAAAACAGAGGATCCAGACATTCCTTCTCTGATAGGTTCTTCCAGTGCACCTGAACAGATGCTCAATTGTCCACCTCTGGAAGTAATAGGGAATTCATTATCCCTGCACCAGAGAGCTTGATTAGAATTAACAACAGATACCTGGGTGTGGAGGATTATATCCAGAGACTATTATAATACCATTTTCCCAATCACTTCCAATATCAAGAAGATTCCCCGATGTTCCACCCAGTCAGTGGGAACAAGCAGCGCATCTAATTCAAAAACTGCTAGACAAAAGCATCATCCAAGAAGCCCCACCTGACCAAACAGAATCTGGAACTTACTCTAGATTATTTTTAGTGCCAAAGAAAATAGAGGATCAGAGATCAATATTGGATCTCACCAACCTAAACAAATCATTGTGGAAAACCAAGTTTCGAATGGTCAAGGCTCAGTCCATACTCCTGTTCTTGGGAAAAGACGACTGGATGTGCTAGATAGACCTTCAGGGACTTGTACTATCACATAAAAATGAACAGGCACTCCAGAAAGCATCTTCACTTCCAGCTAGGAGCTAGTCATTACCAATTCAGAGTTTTGCATTTTGATCTCATCACAGTCCCCTGGGTGTTCGCCAAATGCATGGCAGTAGTAGCAGCTCACTTGAGACCGTGAGGATTCTGCATGTTTCTGTATCTTGATGACTGGCTCATTACTGCCCCAACCAGGCTTCAAATAATACAGGCAAGAGACCATGTTCTCTACACATCTAGGAATTACGGTAAATTATGAAAAGTCTCTATTAGACCCAAGTCAAAACTTGGAATTCATAAGAGGCATTTCAGCATCAAGAAAATGACTGGCTTCAATGCCTGTTCCCAGGGTTCAGACCTTAAGATCACAAGTAAGGAAAATAATCTGCAATACTGAAATTTCTGCCCACTTGGTCCTTCAAGTTCTAGGATCTGTGGCAGCGGCGATAACTCTAGTTCCTCTAGCCACATTCCACATGAGGATTCTACAGTGGATGCTAGTCACTCAGTCAGTTCATCATCACTTGTCAGCCTGAACTCGCATCACACAGACTTGCAAGAGAGATTTCAACTGGTGGATTCAGTCAGACCGGGTCCTACAAGCCCATCCTTTTACCCTTTCACAACCCAAGGCCATAGTGACCACAGACTCTTCCCAGCTGGGAGGGGGGTGGACATTACCTGGGAAAGACTGTTCAAGGCACTTGGTTCCCTATGGAGGCTAATCTGCATATCAGCATCCTAGAGAGGAGAGCAGTGCTTCTCATGCTGCATGCCTTTCAAACAGCTCTCCTCCTAGGAACAATTGTGATACAAATGGACAACTTCAGTGATCTGGTACATCAACAGAGAGGAACCAGATCTTAGCCCTTATGTCGAGAAGCGCTGAGAGTGTGGCAATGGGTGATCTCATCCAACCGCTTTCTAATTGCAATGCACATTCCAGGGACAGCCAGTGTTAGCAGACAAGTTGAGCAGACACATTCTTATGCCTCATGAGTTGTTCCTCAACCCGAAAGTGACAGACATGATTTTCCATCAGTGGGGCCAACCTTGCTGTGATCTTTTGCCTCCCCCTTAAACAACAAATGCAGCAGCAGCTACTTTGCCCTGATACCCCACAGGGAGAGTCACCGAGGGATGCTGTCATTCACGATTGGCCCCATAGTCTCCTTTATGCCTTTTCTCCAATTCCCCTGATCACCAAACTTCTATGGAAAGCTGCCATGTTGAAGAGCAAAGTAATCCGTTTGCACCCTATTGTCCTTGACAGATATAGTTCCTTTGGCCTCAGTTGATTCATTGGGCATGGATTCTGGTTACAATTCCGGACCTCCTGCCTCACCCAACAAGCATGGCCCATCCGAACTTATCCAATCTCAGGCTGACTGCCTGGCTTCTCCAGTTCCATTAATAGCCAGACAACCTATGTTCTCTTCCCTGGTCCCGACACATTGTCTTATCTTCCCATAAGCCATCCACTCGAAAGCTGTATTTTACTAAATGGAAAAGATTTTCTTGCTGAGCCCATCAATCAGACTATTAGACCCTTTTTCGGCTCCTTTACGTGCTATTCTTGAATTTGTAATGATCTTCAAGGAAGGGGCCAGCTCCTCTACAGTCAAGAGTTCAACTAGCAGCCATTTCAAATTTGAATGTGGGTTTTGACGGAGTCCCTGTTGCTTCACATATACTATGCAAAACCTTCTTGAGAGGTAGTGTTCTTCTAAGACTCCCTCTCAGAGATCTAACTCTTCCATTGGATCTCAATTTGGTACTGCAACAACTTACTCAACCCCCCTTTGAACCTGCAGCAAAATGTGATCTTAAGTATATTTCTTGGAAGACCATATTTCTAGTTGCCATTACTTCCTCCAGGAGAATTTCAAAGATTCAGGCGGTCTTCAAAATCGCCTTCCTTGATTGTTCACAAGGACAGGGTCATGTTGCAAACCAATCCTTCCTTTCTTCCAAAGGTAGTCTCTGCAATGAATATTAATCAATCTATTGACTTACCAGTTTTCTTTCCTAACTTCGCCAGTAGAGGTGAATACATCCTTCACTTATGAGACATCCACAGACAACTTTGTTTTTACCTACACAGAACTGAGAGGTTCAGAAAGCCAGATCAGTTATTTGTTTCCTTGTCTGACATTAAACTAGGAAATTCTGTCACCGAGATAACATTGTCCAAATGGTTGACTGACTGCAATTCATTTATTTATAATAAATTAGGCATGACCTTACCAAAACTATTATGTGCTCATTCAACCAGAGCCCTGGCTACATGTTTACTTTTTTAATACAGAGCTTCCGTGAACATTTGCGCACCAGCAACTTGGGCTTCTCCCCACACTTTTGTGACTCATTACAAATTAGACCTAATCTTAAGGCATAGGGCTGCATTTGGTTCATCCGGTGCTCAAGAATTTTGTTCCATGAGTCTACATAGGATTTTAGGTAGCTGGCGACTCTGTCCTAGAGATTGAGGATGGAATGAAAATTGACATAATCAGGTAAAGTAGTTATGTGTACACCATAATGTTCCATCTATATTGTTCATTTTCATTCTTTCTCAACACCCCTCCCACCAACCCCCTCCCTAGGTCTGCTGAAGAGATAGTGTTCTTTCTAAATTAGCCACTTCTTAGCCATACAGTTCCAGATATGGTCCCATATGCTTATTTCTGCATATCCCTTTCTTTCATAATTCTTTCTAGCAGACAAGATCTGAGGTAATTGATGGAGGTGCATTGTGGGTAAGGTAGTTCCTCGAGAGTTTTTGTGATCGCCACGAGCTTTCAGGCGGCCAAGTTGGATCCGAGGATTGGATCCGAACCCAAAGGTTGAGAAAGAATGAACATGGAAAACACAGATATTATGGTGAGTACATAACTTCTTTTTCTGTCAACTCTGGCAAGTGGGGGAAAGCCTGTTGGTAAACTACCCTGACCTACTGGCATTAATCTGGCAAGGAGAGAAACAAGCATTTTCATTGCTGTCAAATAGGAAAATTTCTTAACAGGGAGAATGTTTAGGCATGAAACCCCAGAATGCAACTGCTATGTTCAAAGAAGAGGATTTAATAGAAATACAAAGTAATAAATAGAAGGTGGGTGAAAGAGACACTTATCATTAGAGAAGGCAATGAATGAGAAAAGGGGCAATGTAAAAAGGAAAAAGAAGAGAGGAATGTGGGTGCCATGACAAAGATGAGTGAGAAACAAAAATACAACACATTTGGACCAAGAACAGGCAAAAGGTACAAAAAAACATCAGTTTGATATACATTTGGACCAGGTTGGCAGCAGATAGAGGTCTTAAAAAGGTGGCCAACAGACTAGCAGTTGATGCGAGTGAAGGAAGGATTGGAAGAGGGAGCCTAGGAAAAGAAGTGACTATGCCAAGGGAAGTGAGATAGAATGTAAGACCCAAACTGCAGTGGGGAAAGAACATTTTCAAAAAGGAAAAAAACTAACCAAAGGTTGAAAGATGGACCAAGTTGAGAGTCTGTATCTTCTCTGTACCTATTACGTGTTCTGTGTCCCTCTTCATAGGTGTGTACTAGGCTAATGACCCTGTGGCCTTTACAAGCCTAGCTATAAGATTACCCTGGCATAGTGCCACCCGAACGTGGTTCCCAGTGCCTCTGTCGAGTGGAGCTACTGGAGTTATCCCCGGGGTGAATTTTCTGTTCTGTTCCCATCCAGTCATCAAGATTTTTCTTCGAGGGTCAGCGAGGTGCTCTGCTTGACATGTATGGGAAGTCTATTCCATAGCATGGGCAGTCTCTGGGTTATGAACCTGTCCTTCCAGCATGTTCTGTTAATTGTGGTAATGAGGTTGAGGTCTCTGGAGCATGTGGCGCGGAGGGATTGGGATTTCTTTACATGTAGCATTCCTAACAGAGCTGGGTCAGACATAGATTTGTAAGTCAAGCAAAGATCGTCTCTAAGTAGGCAATATGAGACAGAGAATAGTTGGAGTTTTTGTGTGTGTCTATGTAGGACAAGTGTTTAAGGCATATGATCCTCTTTGTGAGGTACTTTTGCAGCCTCTCCAGTTGTAGCAGGTGTCTAGAGAGGTAAATGCCAAATGGGGCATTGTACTTGATGATGGGCCTAATGAGGGAAGAGTAGAGGGAGACAATGACCTCTTTCTTCCTGGATGCAAAACCCTTAGTAATGAGATGTCCCACAGAAGGACTTTCTGACCACAGTGGCAATGTGGTGATCAAAAGAGAGGTTGCTGTCAACCTGTGTTCCCATATCTCTTATAACACCTTCTGTGTTCGGTGGACTACCATCAATGTGGTAATTCATGGGAACTGAGTTTTTCCCAAAGAGGATGACACATTTTTTGGCATTGAGTTAAGCTAAGTTAAGTCCATGGCTCTGACACCAGTCATTGGTCTCAGTGAGGCCATTTTCTAGGATGTCAACATCACTTGGGGAGTTAATAATGGCTCCCAACTTACAATCGTCTGTGAACTTTGTCAGCCAGAGTCCCTTCATGTTGGCCTGGACTTCAGAGAAATAGATACCAAACAGGAGAGGACCCAGGACCGAACCCTGTGGGACTCATCTCGTGAATAGTCGTCATTCTGACGGAGTCAGCTGCTTTCACACTGTGGGTTCTATCTGTGAGCCAGTTTGCAACCTACCTAGTGATATAGGGGTTGATGCCTAGTTTAGTGAGTTTTCTATGATTCCTGAGTAGGGAATGGTATCAAATGTTTTGGCCAGATCAAGGTAAGCTGTATGAACCGCCTTGCCTTCATCCACAGAAGTCGACCAAGTTGAGCAGGCATGATCTACCTTTCACAAAACCAAACTGTGTGGAATCCAGAGTTTGGAGATTCCCTATATCCTTGTTTATTAGGTCCATGATGATGCATTCCATAGCTTTGCATATCAGACTCGTCAGGCTAATGGGGCGATAGTTACCAGGGTCTGTAGTCGCTCCTCCTTTGTGGAGAGGGGTGATTGTAGCAGTGCACCATTCGGTAGGAAAAAAGCCTGAGGTGAGGCTGTGATTGAACAGGGCACACAGGTGAGGTGCCAGTTCACTCTGTAGTTCATGTAGAACACAGCCAGGGATATTGTCAGGTCCCATAGACGATGTATTCTTGGCCTTGGACAGTGCTGTTTTAACCAGTGCACCAGTAATACTGGGTGCCTGGCAGTCTGCTGGTATTATGATTGGTCCTTTGGGGGGGGGGTAAAGTTGGCACTAAATCTGTCAACCAGTATACTGGCAATATCTGTTGGCTTGGTATAGGAGGTACCATTGTTGAGTAGCTCAGAGCAAATCTGGTATTGCCGTGGAGATTCTTTGCATAACTATAGAAGGCCTTGTGGTTGTCTACTATCTGCTGCAATTCTGTTTTCATAGCTAGCTTTAGAGGATTTGATGAGGGATCTCAACTTTTTGTTGAGGCTGATAAGGGAGTATTTCCAGTCTTGGGACTTCACCTTATTCCGCATCACTTTCCTCCTCCTGTTGTAGAGTTTGTTTATGGCAAGGGACCACCAGATTGGCTTCCTTTTTTGAAGGAGAGCATCTTGGTTCTATTGGGTTTGACGAGATCCATGCATTTGTGTACGTGTTCGTACAGTGCATTGGTATATGATTCGGTGGTCACACAACTATTCTCCATTTGCATGGGTGCCGTGAAGTTAGCCACCTCTGTTTTTAGGACCCCAAAGTTAGCTTTGGAGAAGTTTTTCATGGTGGTTGCCTTTGTGGGGGGGGGGGGGGGTGGATTTCCAAGATGATTAGTTTGTGGTCGGGTCTAACCAGGGAGGAGCTGAATGGTGTAGAGCAAAGGTCGCCCATGTTAGTAATGACCAGGTCAAGGATGTTGCTGCCTCTAATGGAAGTAAGAATGAGCTGGTCCAGGGCATTGGAATTAATGAACTCCAGGAAATGTTGGGCAGGTGTATTGATACATGAGTAGTTTTCCCAGTTAATGGAGGGGTAGTTGAAGTCACCTAGTAAGAGAGTGTTAGGTTGGACCCTAATATTCTCCAGGGTGCTTAGGAACGTGGAGCATGAGTCTTGGGACATGGTTGGGGACCTATAGCAGGCTACGACCTGAATCGCTGTCTTACCCAATGTTAGCTGCACCTGAAGTAGCTCTGATTTGTTATGTTGGGCTACCAGTCTAGAGGTGTGCGCATCCTTTATGAATATGGAAACACCACTGCCTTTGGAGCTTTGGTCCAAGTTCTGGGGCCGAAAGGTGTGGAATAAGTTGTAGCCTGGTAGAGCAGGAGTGCTTTCTGCTGCCTTGAGCCAGGTCTCTGTTACAGCACAAATGTCGATGTTCTCCATTTTAAGGAGTGCTTTGAGCGAGTGCATTTTGAGATTTAGACTTCTATCATTGAGTAGCATGACTCTCAGACTGCATTTGTTTGTAGCTGTGACAGTGGTAATTTGGTCTTTGGAATACCACCTAAAAAAGGCACTATAGGGGTGGCAAGAGCCTTGGCCAGTATCCGGAAGCCCAGGGGTGGCAGATGCAGGCCATCTCTGGCAAAGCATCGAGGTCTGTCAGTCATGTCATCCCAGGCAAACAAATACTGGATCCCCTTAGAATGACACCAGAAACTTAGCAAATTGTTGAAATTAATCATTTTCTGCTTGTACTGTGGTATCATTCTGGGTAATGGTAGGATGCTGCTCAGGGCTAGGGTCATAACCGCCTGGGCTACATAATCCGAGAGCTCCTGCATGTCTCTTTTCATGTAGGCCAGGGAGGTGCATCTCAGGTCATTCACACCCACATGTACAATGAGAGTCATATTTGTACCTGTTGTTGAGGGACCTGAGTGCATGCGTTATGTGGCGGATCCTGGCACCTGACAGGCAGCTGACTGTTACTTTCTCCTTACTCAACCTAGTGAGTTGGGACATCAATGTGCCTCACTATCGAGTCACCTATGACTAGTGTGTTGGGCATGCTGTTTTGCCTTTGGTTGAGTTGCACACTGTCTAGGAGAGTTATGTGTCGTGATTAGTGTTGTGTTGTGGTGGTCAAGTGCATTTCTGCCTTGGAAGTCTCTGCTGCTTGGGTAGATTTTTATTGAGAGCCTCTGCGAAGGTGGGTGTGTGGTTTGTGTTTTTATGTGAAGGCAGTGCTGGTGTGTGTTCTGGAGGGCTATGTGCTCCATGTGGTGTGGTGCAAGTGTTGACTTTCTTCTCTTGACCAGCTATTCTGGTCTTGGCTAGAGTGTGTGTGGCTTCCAATTTGGATATTTAAGTGCATCTCTCACATTGGAGGATAAGAATGTATCACAAAATACCATCATACTGGGAGACTTCAACTACCCAAACATAGATTGGGTACATTATTCTAGCCCTAATACCCTAGCCCAAAGGTTCCTGGAATTCATAAATTCAAATGCACTGGAACAACTAGTCACCTCTCCCACTAGGGGAGATAATATACTAGACCTGATCATCACAAACATGGGGACAAAATGCTCCACACCGGAAGTATACCCCTCACTAGTGAGATCTGACCACAAACTAATCACCCTGGATATACATATCCCACCTCCACCCCCAGCACAAAAGACCACAGTGAAAAACTTCTCAAAAGCAGACTTCACTCTTCTCAAGACTGAGATGGTATCCTTTAAGCCCACTGTGCCAGTGGATACCACATCCCACAATGCCGAATCCTTCACAAATGCTTTCTATGGACATCTCCAAGAATGCATGGATCATGCAATCCCAAACAAATCCAAGTCCCTCTCCACCAAATGTAAGCGTCCTGTCTGGTGGACCACAGCCATAAACAAATTGTAAAACAAAAGAAGGAAGCTACTGCACATCAGAGCGAAATCCCATGAAGGGAAGACATCTCTGATCAACATTAGCAGAAAACTACGTTCTCTCATAAAAACATCCAAGGCAAACTTTGAGAGAAAAATCGCTAAGGACACTAAAGATAACCACAAAGCCTTCTTCAGCTATGTTAGAAACCTGGAAACCCTCAGATATGCTCAGAGTTGGTTCACAACAACAAAAAATACACTGAACCCACAGATATTGCTAACAGTCTGGCTGACAGGTTCAGTGCAAATTTCTCCCCTCCTTCACCCCCAAAAGAAGAAATACTTATCCCAGCTGAATGTAATCTCCCTGTCATCTCAGATGTCCAAGTAAGAACCGCCCTAAACAAAGCAAAAAACACAGCATCAATGGGACCTGACGGTATCCCGGGGTGCATGTTACGTGAACTCCAAGAGGAGCTAAACCCACACATAAAAATGCTATTTAACCTTAGCCTTACTTCGGGATATGTACCTGAACACTGGCGTACAGCAACAGTGGTCCCACTCCACAAGGGGGGTGTCTGCAAAGCTATGGAAAGAATCATTATGGAACTCATAAACAGAGACATAAGGGACCTACAGACACTTGACCCCACCCAGTTCGGCTTTGTAAAGGGCAGATCCTGCCTTTTAAACCTGGTTGACTTTTTCGAAACAGTCACTAGAGCCATTGATGAGGGCAAAGCAGTCCATACAGCATACCTGGACTTGGCTAAGGCCTTCGACACAATACCCCACTCAGGCATCATAGATAAGCTAAACAGCTTAAAAGTAAACCCTTATGTCACTAGATGGGTTGCAAACTGGCTAAAGGACAGAACCCATAAAGTTAAAATCGCTGGAGCAATGTCAGACTCAAAGCCAGTCACAAGTGGTGTCCCACAGGGATCTGTCCTGGGACCCCTCTTGTTCGGCATTTATTTCTCAGATGTTAAAGCAAACATGGGAGGGCTGTGGCTGACAAAGTTCGCAGATGACTGCAAACTAGGCACCATAATCGATACACCAGCAGACACACACATCCTACAAAAAGGCCTCACTGAAACGGACAACTGGTGCCGTAGTCACGGCCTTAAACTAAATGCCAAAAAATGTATAGTCATCCCTTTTGGAAAAAACAAAGTACCCACAAATTATCACATAGACAGCAACCCACTGAGTACGGAAAAAGTAATCAGAGACCTAGGGACCCAAGTAGACAGCGACCTCTCATTTGACACCCACGTTGCCAAAGTGGTTAGAAAAACATTCTACCTTGCACACCTCATCATGAAGAGATTCACATCCAGATCCAAGGATGTCATTGTACCCCTATATTCCTCCCTCATCAGACCCATGATTGAGTACAATACCCCATTTGGTATGTACCTCACCCGGCATTTGCAACAGCTGGAGAGACCACAAAAGTACCTCACCAAAAGGATCAAGGGTCTCCAACATATGTCTTATTCTGCCAGACTAAAGAAACTTCAGCTCTATTCAGTAGCATACCGCCTGCTCAGAGGTGATCTCTGCCTGACGTACAAGGCCATGTCCAATCAGGATCTGATGGACATGCTCCACCTCAAAAATCCAAATCCATCAGGACCACGAGAGCTAAAGACTTAAACCTCGGCACAAGTATGAATAGGACATGCTGGAGGGATAGATTCATAACCCAGAGGCTTCCCATGCTTTGGAACAGGATCCCAGTTCGTATTAGGCAGAGCCCCTCACTGACTCTCTTCAAGAGAAATCTTGATGAGTGGATGGGAGATCGTAAGTTTACCCCAGGGGTCACATCTGTGTCACTGCTAGACAGGGGCACAGTAAACTAATTCTATTATATAAGGGGACCTTCATTGTGTCACTACTAGACAGAGGCACAGTATTCTAGATTTATTCTGTACATTTTTGTACCATTTCATGGGGTGGCAAAAGCCACATCACTATGGCTAGGCTTACAAATGCCCCAGGGCAGATAGCCTAGTACTATACTATGAAACTATGAAACTAAGTCTGATTGTTGGGAGGTAAGAGCAGGGGGTTGTTAGTGTTTGTTGCAGTTGCCTGGCACATCCATGGACGATTGGAGCCAGATGGTGCAGTTTATAAGTTCAAAATGACTAACTGGAAGAACACATGAATTGTGAAGGCAAATGTTGATGGATGTCTTTGAAGGGACACAATGTAGTGAAGGTGAGAACATTAGCATACAGAAATATTGGGGTGTAGAAGTAAAAAGCAGCATATGATCATATGACTGACAGTGAAGTTTTAACTATAGATGGACAATCACTGTAAATAGTGGCTGAATGTCTCATACTCCCTTAAATTGGAATGATGTCTGTAAAGTGATATAGGTAGGAAGCATTTTTTTTTCTTTAAGATACAAGTCTAATGCTTTTGCAGAGAATGATCAACTTTAATATGACTGTGCTGTCTGTGTTAATATGGTGTCAGTGAACTAAATGCATTGGAAGTACGTTTGCAATGTACATTACCTACTAGATAGATGTGAAATTTTAATACGAAGGGTAACAGCTGAAGAGTTAGTGCAGATTTCTTTTAACAATAAAAAGTGATACTAGCATGTCAGAATGCAAGAGATGCATTTGAAAATGGAATAATACAGTCAGTAAGTAATTGGGAGAAGTGAAATGTCAGTGAGGAGGGATTACCAATGAGAGAGAAAGAATAAACTTATGTGGGAAGTGCAATTTAAGGGTTGAATTAGTATGAAAAGGACTAGTGCTGCCAAAGTAATTGCACAGTTAGTTTGTTTGTGTCTTTCGGCTTTTCCCGGTTAGGGGTCGCCACAGCGGAACTCCGGTCTGCTAATGATTGGCAGTTGATTTTTACGTACCGGCTTGCCAGGCCTGACGCACAACCTTCAACGAAGGTACGCCCATTCACACATGTCTCCACGCAGAATTGCACAGTTAAAGTATATTTTAAAAAAATTCACATTTCAGTTGTGGACAGGCAGAGTGTTAAGTCACATGTAGACTGAAAGCAATGGGTATGCAGAAGAAAGAGCAAGTGTGATTATGTGGAATAGAAGTAACTGGGTTGCTGCCACTCAGGAAAGGAATGAGGGTCGTAGCCTGTAGGAAGTGATTGAAAAGGAAGGGACTGAGAGGAAAGTGAAGAGAACAGAAGTAACCAGCAATTTTAGGGGGAATGAGAAGATTAAAGATGGTGTCCCCAGTGGAATGGGATAACCCTAAGGGATGATGACTGAATGGGAGGGAAGTGGTCCATGAATTTAGGAGTGAACTTAAGTTTAGATAGGTCATTAATGGTGGCATCTCAGGAGCGAGATAGGCAAGCAGGGTGGAAGTTAAGTGGTGATAAGGCAGTACATCATATGAGAGGAGTACGTTGGTGAAACTGTAGTAAAAGCAAGATGAAGTGAGGAATGGTTGAGAGTATATGATAGGTAGTAATTTACTGAAAGCTTTGTTAATGTGTGGTGACAGTAGAGGTATACTAGGGCAAGTATGGGTAAAGAGGAGGAGCAGGATGAACAAAATATGTTCATTGAATAGGTTAAGGTAGGGTAGAAAGGATATCATGACTAATACAAATACAGGGCAAAAGTAACGTGTCCTGTGTAGACTGCCTCAAGGCCCTATCCCTTTATTCTGTTACCTACAGACTGTTGAGGGGGAGATGTATGTCTGGCATACAAGCATACAAGGCATTGTCAGACCCCACTTTAATGGGCCTCTTGCATATCCACAAAACAAACAGAGCCAGTATTACCCGTTCCAAAGTCTTAAACTTTGCCTGTGATATAAATAGGACCTTCTGGAAAGATGGGTATCTATCCCAGAGACTACCCCTTCTCTGCAACAGGCTCCCCATCCATGTGAAGCAGAGTTCCTCCCTAACCCAATTCAAGTATAACTTAGACAATTGGATGGGGGACAGGAAATTCATCCCTGGTTTGGCACCCATGTCTTTAATGGACACAGGCAGCCTGTAAATGGTTCATCTCCCTGGCCCCTGCTTACATTTATCAAGGGTACCAGAACTTGTCAGAGATTTGGTTGTTATCCTAGTACACACCTATGAGCCTAATACTGAAACTGGGTAACATTTACAATTTGTAGGTTAAGATAAATGAAGTTATAGATGAGAATTATTAGTGAATGAATAAGGAGACTGGAGAAAGGGAGGAGAGAAATGAGGGCATGAAGCAAAAATTGAGAGTATGTTTTCACTTTCTCTCTCACCAGCTTATTCACTGCACTGTACTAACTGTGGAGGAAATAACTGCAGGTAGTCTGGGGTTGCGAGGCCACTAGAAGAGCCAGTAGGGTTCTAGATGCTGTGAGAAACATTTTAGAGCTTTCTTCTAGCCTTTTGATCAAATAATGCTGAACAAAAGTCAGAAATAAGGAAAGTCTTATTTTTTTTTCTTTCTTTCAAGGAAGAAATAAGTTGTGTTCTAGGCGTGATGTGTAGTTGACAGAATGTCAGATGTTCTTCGTGTTTCACTGTTGCAGTCATTACATTAGGGTAATCTGCTGGCAGGTTGCCCTCAGTCGGCCTGAATTGCAAAGTCCTGGGTCCTGCGTTGGCTGCTGTCTTCTCTTCCATGATGTCAGGGGTACAAAACAGGCAGCCAACGCTATTTTCTTCAGTCTTTCTTGCCGTGCGGTGCCCGAAGCAGAAGCAGTTCGCAAGTGCCGGTCGGCCGACTCCTGAAATTTTCGAATTCGAGTTTCAGAACCGAAGTCTTCGCTAATGCTAAGTACCCCATTGGGGAAACTTTTTTTCTTGCTTATAGCGATGTCAGTAAAAGTTAATAATTGCATTACTTGTGGGAAGCAAATACATCATAAGGATTTCCATTTATACTGTACTCCTTGCCTAGGCCCTGATCATAACGTGCCTAGCTGTCAGTTTTGTGCTAGATTTAACCAACGCACTATTAAGCATCTGTATATCTTTTCCTCAAAATATTTTGGAAACAGATTTAACTATCCTGAAATGTCGGATAACAGTCCGACTACCGGAGTACACAAAAAACGCAACAAAAAGGACAGAGACAGACCGTCGAGGTCCACAACCGACGACGAAGCTTCTCCTAAGCCAGTCGCCAGTTCGCCGGTACTCAGTGAGGCACTTTCGCAGCCCGATACCCGCTACTTTTGAGTCGCAGGCCCCTACCGAGACCCATGTGGAGTCCGGCATGCCGCGAGATTCTCAAAGTATTGTACCCGCGGATGTCTCTCCCTCGGATGGGTCCGGAGCCGCTGAGCAGGCACCGGCTTCTGAGGGTGTATTCAGGCCACAACATTTTTATATAAAACAGACGCCAACTTCAAAATCAAAGACAAAAAACTTCTAAAGCTAAAAAACCGAAGCATGAGCCATGTACACAGGCCTCTATGCCCAAAAAGCAGATGATGAAAATGGCTGAAGACCTAATTACCTTGATCAGAGGTTCCCAACCCCCTCCTGATAAGAGGCCTAGGCAAGATACTGATTATGAATCTTCAGATCAGGTTTCTATTTCTTCTGATTCCTCTTCTGATTAGGAATTATCTATACCACCCTATGAGGATTCTGACAGAGGGAATCTAACCCATCTGTATCTCCTCCTGAAAGATTATTCCTTTGGAGAAACCTTGCATACTTTGAGGGAGCATTTTCACTGGGAGAGTCAAGATTTCTCAGAATCAAAAAAGAGGCTCAGGGATTTCCTTCTTCTCCCTCAGCATAGGCCTTTAGCCATGCCTCCTGTTTTAGACATTGTGGATGATGTGTTTTCGGAGTCAAGCTTGACTCCAGACTCCTTACCTCCGGCTTCTAGCAAGCCAGACAAATATTACAGGGTTCCTGACTCTCACAAATTTTTATTTAGAAACCCTGCTGCTGACCCTGAAACTATTTCACAGGATCCAAAGGGTGTTAAGGCCTCAACAGCAAAAAATCCTACCCTCTCTGACAGAGATTCCAGGGCACTGGATAGATGGGGAAAGAAAATTTATACATCTGCAACCTTGGCAATTAGGGCCTTAAACTGCCAGTTTCATATGCTCAAGTATCAACATGTTATGGGATTACTGAAACAGAAAATGATGTTGATTTCTGAATGTGCAGAAAATAAAGAATTGCAGGAATTATTGCCTGCAGCAGAACAAGTTGGAAAGCATACTTTGCAATGTGGTTTTGATTCTTTAGAGGCCTCCTGCAGGGCCGCAGTTACTGGATCTGTGATTAGGAGGCATGCCTGGCTAAAAGAGCAAAATTTGCCTGATCATGTTAAAGCTAAATTGCTGGATGCACCTTTACAGCATGATACTCTGTTTGGTATTAAGGCAGAAGAGGTTTTAAAGAAAATGGAAGACAAAGCTAAGTCTATGCAAACTGTAAAAGACTTCTTACAAGTGCAGCCACCAAGATTCAGTAGACACTGGCCTACAAAAAAATGGTCCTTTCCTGTGTCCGACAGAGCTCAACGGGGCAAATCCAAGCACCCTAAAGGTTCTAGATACCAGTCACAGGATTCTTACAGGTCAAAGCAATGGGGTGCTTCTACCTCCAAATCTGGAGGAAATAAAGTGCACCCCTACAGTAAACAGTCTCAATGACTTCCCTCTGCCATCACCAAGCACTTTGGCAGCACCCTTAGGGGGAAAATTAGCACTTTATGCTCAAAATTGGCAGTTAATAACCCAGGACAAGCGGGTGTTAAACATAGTATCTCAGGGATACAGATTCCACTTCCACACTCTGTCAATTGCAAACGGTTGGCCAGATCTGCCAAAAAAATCAATGGGCAGAGGCACAGAAACAAGTTACGTCCTTCATGGATATGGGGGCTATTCAGCCAGTACCAGAACAGGAAAAAGGACAAGGGTTTTATTCAAGACTGTTCTTGGTACCCAGAAAAGGCAAGGCCTGGTGCCCAATACTAGATTTATCAATTTTGAACACATACCTGGACATTCCAAAATTCAAAATGCTAACTTTGCAGCAGCTTCTGCCCATGCTAGGCAAGAACGCTTAGGTGGTGACATTAGACTTAAAAGAGGCATTACCTGCATATCCCAATAAGGGAATCGTGCAGAAGATACCTCCGTTTCAAGGCTGGCTTTATGCATTACCAATTCTCTGCACTGCCCTTTGGCTTATCTGCTGCGCCCAGGGTCTTTACATAGTGCCTGGCACCAGTAATTGCATTTGGCAGACAAAGAAGTATACAAATCTATCCTTACTTGGACAACTGCCTCATTCAAGCAGAGAACAAGGACATTCTTCTTCAGCATCTGGCGTTTGTGAAAAGGCTTCTAACATGCCTAGGGTATACAATAAACGAAAACAAATTACAGCTGGTACCCTCTCAAAGACAACATTCCTGGGTGCAAGCTTGAATACAACTGCCCAGATGGCTTTCCTCACGCCAGACAAACAAAAGCAACTGACTACTTACTTCAAACTGATTGCAACAAAAACCCAGTTATCTTCAAGACAAAACTCTGCAGGCATTGGGGTTCATGGCATCTTGCATTCTACTGATTCCATATGCAAGACTGCATATGAGTAAACTACAGTGGTACCTAAAAAGTTTATGGAGTCAACATTGTCACAGTCTGGAAACAATGATTCCTCTCATTCCCTGCCCTACAACAGGAGTTTCTATGGTGGGCAAAGGCATGTCACCAAAACATGGGATGGGCTCTCACTCTACCCCCTGCCAGCCAAACCTTAACAGACGCATCAGATTATGCATGGGGGGGGGCACCTGGCAGGAAGATGTATTCAGGGCATATGGACCCCAAAACAAATGCATCTGCATATCAACCAAAAAGATATGTTAGCTGTTCAAAATGCCCTGACAGCCTTCAAGGACTTACTACGTCCAGGACAACTACTGATAAAGATGGACAGCACCACGGTTATTTGGTACATAAACAAGCAGGGGGGCACGCACTCATACCCCCTTTGCAGACTAGCCATGGCGCTGTCGGACACAGCCTTGACTTACCAAGTACATCTTCAAGCTCAATTCCTGCCAGGAAAGCAAAATACTCTGGCAGACGATTTAAGCAGAAACCTTAAGGACCCTCACGAGTGGAAACTAGATCCACAAGTCTTATGCATAACAAAGAAATGGGGGAGCCCAGACATAGACCTATTTGTCTCTCCTTGGAATTATCAACTGGAAAAATTTTGCACAAGGACTTATCACAGACAAGCATGGAAAGTGGATGCCCTATCCTTCAGTTAGAAAAACCTATCAGTTTATGCCTTTCCTCCGCTGCCTTTTCTTCCCAAGGTCCTACTAAAAGTCAGACAAGAAAAAACAAAGATGATACTAATTGCCCCGGACTGGCCCCGCCAGTACTGGTACCCAATCCTAAGGAATATGTCTCAATTCCCAGCTTGGTACTTGCCTCAAATACCTCACTTACTGTCCCAGCAAAACAATCAGATCCTGCACAATCAGCTCCAAACACTGAACCTGGCAGCATGGCTGATCACGTAGTTATTCAAACAACACACCTCTCAGTAAAGCTGTGATGGATGTCATTTTGGAAGCCAGAAGGCCTAGTACTAGAAAATCTTAATGATGATAAATGGAAGAGATTCTGTGCTTGGAACCAAGCACACGGAACTGACACAGCAGAGCCAAATATTCCTCAGATTTTACAATACTTGACTGAGATGCTGGACAAAGGCCTATCTTTTTCATCAATAAAAATCCATGCCTCTGCCATCTCAGCTCATTACAACACAGAGCCACCAATCTTTTCTCATCCTTTACTAAAGCAGTATCTTAGAGAGGCCAAAAATTTAAGGCCTCCCAGATCATCACCAATTCCTGCATGGGACCTCAATTATGTGTTGGAAAAGCTCACCCTGCCTCCATTTGAACCAGCTGCTACTGCAAATCTAAAGTTCTTATAATGGAAAACAGCTCTGCTCCTGGCAATTGTGTCACAAAGAAGGGTCTCAGAGCTACAGGACCTCATGGCTGTGGAGCCTTTTATCATATTTTACCCAGGCAGGGTGTCCCTCAGGACCAATCCTTCATTTATGCCTAAGGTGGTTTCCGGTGTGACTCGTAACCAAACTATTCATCTGCTAACTTTTCCGCAGAACAAGGGGGAGCGGATTCTGAATTCCTTGGACGTACACAGACAACTAAGATTCTACTTGAACAGGACTAAAGCTCTAAGAAAAACTGAGCAGTTACTAGTGACATTTGCTGCAGGATCAGAGGGAAACGCTATTTCAAAGCAGACAAGCCACTGCATTTGTTTCTGCTACTTACACCATGGCAAACTGGTGCCCAAGGGCATTAGGTCTCATTCCACCAGGGCTGCAGCTACATCAGCAGCTTTTCTCAGAGGGGGTACCAACCAAAGACATTCTAGAGGCTACTACTTGGAGTTGTGTTCACACTTTTACAAAGCATTATCATTTTCCTCTCTACTCTAAGTCCAGGGCAGGCTTTGCCACTGCAGTTCTGCAGGACCTTATAGCCGCCCCTAATGCAGTTTAGCTCCAGCCTCCCATCCATAGCTTTGGGATTCTACCCAAATGTAATGACTGCAACAGTGAAACATGAAGAACATAGTACAGTTGTGTACACTTACCATAAATGTAAATGTTCGAGTCTTTTCACTGTTGCAGTCCAGGATGTTCACCGTGTTTCACTGTTGCAGTCATTACACTTGGGTTATCCTGTTGGCAGGCTACCCGCAGTCAGCCAGAATTCCAAAGTCTAGGTCCGGCGTCGGTTGCTGTCGCCTCTTCCCTGACGTCAGTGCACCAGGGGTATAAAAGATGCAACCGACGCCATTTTCTTCAGTCTTTCTTGCCGCGCGGTGCCCGAAGCAAAAGCCGTTCGCAAGTGCCGGTCGGCAGACTCCTGAGATTTTCGAAATTGAGTTTCAGAACCAAAGTTTTCAATAAAGCTATGTACCCCGTTGGGAAACTTTTTCTTGCTCCAGACCGATGTCAGTAAAAGTTAATTGTATTTCTTGTGGGAAGCAAATACCTCATAAGGACTTTCACTCTTACTGTATTCCTTACCTAGGCCCTGACCGCGATGTTACTAGTTGTCGGTTTTGTGCTAGATTCAACAAACGCACTATTAAATGTCTGTTTGATTTTGCTTTACATTATTTTGGCTGTAGGTTTAACTACATAATGCCATCGGAACAACCGACGACCGGAATTTATAAAAAATGCAAAAACAAAGAAAGGGACAGGCATCCGAGGTCCAAAACTGACAACAAAGCCTCTTCTAGGCCAGTCACCGGTTCTCAGTGAGGCGCTTTCACAGCCCCTGACACCCGCTACCTCAGAACCACAGGCTGTATCCGACAGCCACGTGGAGACACCAAGGCCTGTGGAAACTCAAGGTATTGGGCCTACGGAAACTATTCCCTCAGATGGGTCTGGAGCCGCTGAGCAGGCATCGGCTTCTGAGGGTGTTTTCAGACCTTCACAGCTTACTATTAAGTCTACTACAGCAGCCAAGGCAAAGTCAAACACACCATTAAAGACAAGGAAACAAGTACATCATTCTCCTGAACAGTCATCCATGCCAAAGAAACAGATGCTTAAAATGGCCGAAGACCTAATTACTTTAATCAGGGGTTCCCACCCCCCTCCTGACAAAAGGTTTCTATTTCCTCTGATTCCTCTTCTGATCAGGGATATTCTCTCTCTCCCTATGAGGACTCTGATGCAGAAGAGTCTATGCCTTCAGCCTCTCCACCTGAGGATTATTCTTTTGGGGAAACACTGCACACCATGAGGGAGCATTTCCATTGGGAGAGCCAGGATTATTCAGAATCCAAGAAAAGGCTCAGAGACTGTTTTTTATTGCCTCAGCACAGGCCCCTGGCTATTCCCCCTGTGCTTGATATTGTTGATGATGTTTTCTCTGAATCCAGTCTGTCTCCTGATTCTTTACCCCCTGCACCAGTCAAGCCAGACAGGTACTACAGGGTCCCTGACTCTCATAACTTTCTTTACAAAAACCCTGCTGCAGATCCAGAAACAATTTCTCAGGGTCCTAAAGGGGTTAAGGCTTCCACTGCTAAAAATCCTGTCCCCTCTGATAGGGATTCCAGAGCTCAGGATAGATGGGGGGGAAAAAGTTTACACTTCTGCTACTTTAGCTGTAAGGGCTTTAAATTGCCAGTTTCACATGCTTAAATATCAACAGTACCTCATGTCCTTGTTAAAACAGAAAATGGTTACAAACTCAGAAAGTCCTGACAGTAAGGAAATGCAGGATTTATTGCATGCAGCTGAACAAGTGGGAAAGCATACTCTACAATGTGGTTTTGATTCATTAGAGGCTTCTTGTAGAGCCGCAGTTACAGGCTCTGTCATTCGAAGGCATGCTTGGTTGAAAGAACAAAGTTTACCTGAACATGTTAAAGTAAAATTATTGGATGCTCCACTACAGCATGATACTTTGTTTGGTGTTAAGGCAGAAGAGGTGTTAAAGAAAATGGAGGATAAAGCAAAATCAATGCAGACAGTAAAGGATTTCTTACAGGTTCAACCACCTAGGTTTAGCAGAAACTGGCCTTCAAAATATTGGTCCTTTCCGGTGTCCGACAGGCCACAAATAGACAGATACAGATGCCCAAGAGGCAGATCTCAGCCCTAAGGCTCCTACAGACCTAAACAATGGGGTGCTTCTGCCCCCAAAGGAGGAGAAGACAAGTCACAACCTTATAGGAAATGGTCCCAATGACTTCCCTCTACAGATGCCAAGCACTTACCTTTTGGCAGCACCCCTAGGGGGAAAGCTAGCACTTTTCTCAAAAAATTGGCACATAATCACCCAGGACAAATGGGTACTGAATATTGTTTCTCAGGGTTACAGGTTCTACTTTCACACCCTTCCAAAATCAAAAGGTATGCCGGATCTGCCACAAAACCAATGGGCAGAGGCACAAAAACAAATTGCTGCTCTCATGGACATGTGAGCTATTCAAAGAGTACCACAGCAAGAACAGGGACAAGGATTTTACTCAAGACTTTTCCTGGTACCCAGAAATGACAAAGCCTGGAGACCAATAACTGGACTTGTCAATCTTAAATACTTTCCTGGATGTTCCAAAATTCAAAATGTTAACACTACAGCAACTTCTACCCATGCTGGGCAAGAAGGCTTGGCTAGTTACTTTGGACCTCAAGGAGGCATACCTGCATGTCCCAATCAGACAATCTTGCAGAAGATACCTCAGATTCATAGCTGGCTCAATGCATTACCAATTCTCTGCACTGCCCTTTGGCTTATCTACTGCGCCCAGGGTCTTCACAAAATGCCTGGCACCAGTAATTGCATTTTGCAGACAAAAAGGAATTCAAATATATCCCTACTTGCACGACTGCCTTATTCAAGCAGAGAGCAAGGACATTCTTCTAAAGCATCTGGCGTTTGTAAAAAGATTACTAATTTGCCTAGGGTGCACAGTAAACGAAAAGAAATCAAAACTAGTGCCCTCTCGGGATAATATTCCTGGGTGCAAGCTTAAATACAACTGCCCAGATGGCTTATCTCATGCAAACAAGGGCAACTGACTCATTACTTTCTTAGGTTCATAGGTTCATAGATTAGTACTAGGCTAACTGCCCTTGCGAGCCATTTTAAACCTAGCCAATTATCCCTTGTGAGACTCAAACTCTGCACCTTGTGTTTGTAAGGAAAACACCTTAATCATTAGGCCACCCTCCATCCATCAAATGATGGCAACAAAGACCCAGCTCCCTGCAAGAAAAATTCTGCAGGCCCTGGGCTTCATGGCGTCCTGCATTCTACTAATTCCATATGCAAGACTGCATATGAGGAAACTTCAATGGTATCTAAAAAGTGTTTGGACTCAACATTGTCACAGCCTGGAAACAATCATAACTTTAATTCCCTGCCTACAACAGGAGTTTTGATGGTGGTCCCAGGCCTGTCACCACAACAAGGGACAGCCTTTCACCTTACCCACAGCCAGGCAGACAATAACAACGGATGCATTGGATTATGCCTGGGGGGCACATATGGCAGGAAAATGTATTCAGGGCATGTGGCCCAAGGAACAAATGCATCTTCACATAAATCAAAAAGAGATGTTAGCTGTACAGAATTCCCTGACAGCTTTCAAGGACCTACTACATCCAGGACAACTACTAGTAAAGATGGACAATACCACAGTTATGTGGTACATAAACAAGCAAGGGGGCACACATTCCTACCCCCTATGCAGACAAGCCATGACTTTGTGGAACACAGCACTGACCTATCAAGTACATCTGCAGGCACAATTCCTGCCAGGAACAAAAAATACACTGGCAGACGAACTAAGCAGAAATCTCATGGATCCTCACAAATGGAAACTAAATCCACAGGTGTTCAGCATTATAACAAGGAAATGGGGACGCCCAGACATAGATCTTTTTGCCTTCCCTCACAATTGCCAACTACAGACATTCTGCACAAGAACTTATCGCTCTCAAGCATGGAAAGTGGATGCTCTATCATTCAGCAGGAAAACCCTGACAGTTTATGCCTTCCCTCCACTGCCTCTTCTTACCAAGGTGCTCCTAAAAGTCAGACGAGAGGCCAACAATGATCCTGATTGCCTCAGACTGGCCACGCCTGCACTGGTACCCAATCCTAAAGAGCTTGTCTCGAGGCCCAGCCTGGCCTTTACCTCGAATTCCTCATCTTCTGACTCAACAAAACAATCAGATTCTGCACAGTCAACTCAGAACCTTAAATCTGGCAGCATGGCAGATAATGTAGCCACTCAGACTGCGCCTCTCTCTAAAGCTGTTATGGATGTCATTTTAGAAGCCAGGAAGCCCAGCACTAGGAAATCTTATGCAGAAAAATGGAAGAGATTCTGTGCTTGGAACCAGGCACAAGAGGCTCGAACCACTTGTTCCAAATATACCTCAGATTTTACAATACCTAACTGAGATGCTGGACAAAGGCCTATCCTTCTCATCAATTAAGATCCATGCCTCTGCCATTTCAGCTCATTACAATACAGAACCTCCTATTTTTTCACATCCTCTACTAAGACAGTACCTCAGAGGGGCAAAAAACATAAGACCCCGCAAGGAGAGCACCAGTACCAACTTGGGATCTCAATTTTGCTTTAGAAAAGCTCACACTGCCTCCTGTTGAACCAGCCAGCACAGCTGATATAAAATTCTTATCATGAAAAACTGCTCTGCTCCTAGCAATAACTTCAGCAAGAAGAGTCTCAGATTTTCAGGAATTAATGGCTGTGGAACCTTTCATCATTTTTTCACCAGGACAGGGTTTCTCTTAGGACAAAACCAACATTCATGCCAAAGGTGGTTTCCAATGTGGCTCTGAACCAAACCATTCATTTACCAACTTTCTACCCAAACCCCCAGAATAAAGGGGAGAGACTTCTGCACGCTTTGGATATACACAGACAGCTACGATTCTACTTGGACAAAACAAAAGCTTTCAGAAAAACTGAGCAACTGTTTGTAGCCTATGCTGCAGGATCACAAGGAAAGCCTATCACAAAGCAGACAATTTCAAAATGGATAGGACACTGCATTCGCTTCTGTTATGCACAAAATGGCAAATCAGTGCCTAAGGGCATTAGGCCACATTCTACCAGAGTAGCAGCCACTTCAGCAGCCTTTCTCAGAGGAGTACCAACCAAAGACATTTTAGAAGCTGCAACCTGGAGTTCAGTGCACACTTTCACCAAGCATTACCACTTACCTCTCTACTCTAAATCCAGAGCAGGCTTTGCCACTGCAGTTCTGCAGGGCCTGGTAGCCTCTCCTAATCCTATTTAGACCCAGCCGCCCAACCTCAGATTTGGGATTCAACCCAAGTGTAATGACTGCAACAGTGAAACACGATGAACATAGTACAGTTGTGTACCTACCATAAATGTAGATGTTCGAGTGTATTCACTGTTGCAGTCCAGTTTACCCACCCACCATCCCCCTTTTTCATTGTTGGGACTTTTCTGTACTTCTCAACTCTATACAACCTATGTGGTGTATTTGCTTGTAGATGAAGGAAATGTTTATATTAGTACAGGCATGCTTTTTGGCATAATTTATTCTTTTCAGCCTTCCTATCTGGGGGCACCTGACATCTGGGGCAAGAAAAACTGAAGAAAATGGCGTTGGTTGTATCTTTTATACCCCTGGCGCACTGACGTCAGGGAAGAGGCGACAGCAACTGACGCCGGACCTAGACTTTGGAACTCTGGCCGACTGTGGGTAGCCTGCCAGCAGGATAACCCAAGTGTAATGACTGCAACAGTGAATACACTCGAACATCTACATCTGCACTTTACCCGCCCACCATCCCCCTTTTATTCTGGAGTTTCTCTTTCCTTCATTATCTTCTACAGCCTTTGTGGTGTATTTGCTTGTAGATGAAAGTAAAGTTTGTATAGTTGCATGTATATATAGCTTATATTTTTTTTTTTTTTTTTTTGCTATCCATTTGAGGGGCACAAAATGGCGTCGGCTGCCTGTTTTGTACCCCTGATGACCTGACGTCATGGAAGAAGAAGAGACAGCAGCCGACGCAGGAGCCAGGACTTTGGAATTCAGGCCGACTGAGGGCAATCTGCCAGCAGATTACCCAAATGTAATGACTGCAACAGTGAATACACTCGAACATCTACATTTATGGTAAGTGTACACAACTGTACTTTCTCAATAAACCAAGAAGACAAATGCTTATGATGATAATGTAACTCGTATCTGAGAATAGTGCCTGCTTCTCCCCCTACCTCACCCAAAAGAAAGTCATCTTCTGTGTACCCCTCTGGTATTCGATTGGAATAAAAGTGAAATGACAAATGCCCACAGTTTTTCATTTGAAGTTTTGCTGTCTTTTCTATGCATAACATGTCTCATCTCTCTGTCCAGCTCAGGATGCTTGTCACTAGACAGCTTTCTGTCTAGTCTAAACATTCGTATTTACTATTACTATTCCTAGAATTAATTTCTCATGAAGATCAATTCTTAAGTCTTGCTACCTTAACTGTTTTTCTTTTTTTTAATAAATGTTCCTGTTCCTCTTGTAGCTATCTCCCCATCAGCCGTACCCCATAACACATCCCCAATTTTCTGCATGGCAATACCTAGCACCTATTTGGCTGACCATATTGGACCAGGGCGCTCCTTTGTATAAGTATTAAACCAGGTAAGCCGATATAGCTTTATCCTGATATCTGTGGAGGGCTTTTCATAATGCAGTACCCACTGTCTCACCCAGGACCCAGTGTGCAAATGTCTTGCACATGCTGCAGGGTTCAAGTCCCCATCTTCACTGAGGACTTGTAGCCATGAGCAGTAAACCCTCCCACAGATAAGTTATCAGCAAAAGTGGCACTCAATCCCTATCCAGTCCAAAGCTTGAGTCCTCATGGATTGGTCAGCTAATTGAACCAGGACCTGGGTCACATCAAGGCTTCTTCCCCCTTGTGCCATAGAATCAGCTCTGTACTTTCATTTTTCTGTTTATTAGATTCACATTCTCCCGAAGGCTATTATCGTCATCTACCATCCTTTTAGTGAGAAAAAAAACCACTGCCTATTTAGTGAGTCTTCCACTTTGTCTTTTCAAATTGTGTTCTCTCTTTTTAAAAACTGTGCCCACATGGATTCTGTGGATTCCTTTGAGGCACTTTCCATCTGCCTTCTTTTTTTTTCAGGATTATGCATACTGAGCTGTATAGTTGTCTTTATATGTTTCTGGTCAAGACCATGCACTATTTGCCATCCTCCTCTTTATTGCCTTTGTCCTGAGGAAAAAGAGGTTTCCAGAACTATACACGATAATCCAGCTGTGACTTACTAGCTGTTTTTATAGAAGGATAAAGAATTCTTATTTTTCACTTCTGATGTTTATTTCTACACATGGTATTTATTATATCTGCCTTCTTGTCGCTTTTTCACTTGCTTAGTTACCTTTAGATCAGTTGATACAAGTACCCCGGGCAGAATTAGGCAGCAAAGTGATGCTAAATTTTCGATTGATTTTTTAGCCTTTTGAAACCAAACCATTTCTTTGGAAATTGTAATTGATCAGTTTTGTGTATTCAGAAATATTCAGAGGGGTACCATTATTAAACTTTATTTTATTTTACAGGTTATTAGATAAAAAGGTGATGCCGTCTTTGGGAATGGTCTGGTCCAATCAGCTGCTAATGAGATTGATGATTAGCAGGACTCCATTCAAACTACAGGACAAGTTTCCAAAAGCAGTAGACCAAACCTTGCAGAGTGGAAGCATTTTACGAATCATTGAAGTTGTTTTTGCTCCCCACCTTCCTCAGTCATTTTGCTACTATACTGTTGAACAAGAAGGAGTTAGGGGATGGAAAGTTGACTGACAGGTGATTGAGAAAGGTGTCTTGCTGTTCCATTTTCAGTAAAAGGAGTCAAAGAAGTTGCCTACTATAGATCCCATTAAAGAAGCTGAGGAACAGTTTTTAATATAATCATTTTAGGTATACAGTTACATCACTGAGGACTGAGAAGCCAAATCTGCAAAGAAAAAGAAGAGACTAAACTTTGTTTTGATTTCTGCGAGAATGTTCATTTCAGCAGTGCGGTAATGCACTATATGTAATTTCTTCCAGCTTTGTTTTTAATACTTATTTTGTAAAGTATACCTATTGATTGAGCACTATTTAATATTGTATTAAAAGAAAGTGTGATTGATTTTAAGAATGTGTCACATTCATGTATACAGCACAGACTTAGAATGTATTTCTGTTTTAAAATATACCTGCATTACATTATTTACATCTGCTAATAAATCTTATTGGTCTTCATCCGTAGATAATAATTCATTTTTCTTGCCACTAAGTTAAATTCAGCAACATCTGACCACTGATAGCAAAATTGGGGAAAAGGGAGCATTAATGTTAGAAAATGTTACCATTCTGTTGACAAAGAGGTAGGGCATTTATTTTTGGCACAAGTAACATGGATTTTGACAAGTGATCTAGGTGATCAGAAAGTTGGTTGTTGGATAAAAATTTTGCACCTAGACTGCTGTATCTAGCCAAAGAGGTTATGCTGTCATTTTGTATGTCCTGTTAGAAGAGAATAAGGAGAAAAATACTTCCACTCCATGAGGCCACTTTGTAGTCATGATGCTGCTGACTTGCCACAGGTCCTCATCTTTGCTTTATTTCCTAAGCAGCAGCCAGATTCTTTGTGCCAGCAGTGCTGTTTCTGCCTAGCTTAAACTGGACACATTGGCCATTAAGGCAGTAGTCAATAAGCACTTTTAAGGGAGCTGGGAGAGAAAAAGTTGGTGTTAAACATTCTCCATAGAAGGATAGTGATCATTAATAGTTGTGGTTTAAAGTGAACTTTTTCACCTGAAGAGTGCATACTTCTGTGAGTGGAATTTATTTGCTAAATGAAACTACTTCATAATCTCTTCAGATTTTGCAATTTAAGCCCCCCCTTTCTGTGATCACCAAGATGATTATTTATGACACTCATGACAATTTGCAAATTGTAAATAGATGGTTATTTGATAAATTCCACAAATACTATAAACTTACAAACTCCACTAAAGTAAACCACAAAATAAAAATAATAAAAAAACAGAGATTTAAAAACACTTCACACTTTAATATAACAAATAAATAAAATGACCATACAACTGGTAAGAACTTTTGTCCCTACAATACGGAACTTCTTCAGACCAAGCTGTATTCAATCAAAACAAGTATTTAAATAGTTTTATATCACATGACACTTCCTAGACTTAATGATTTAATAATTTAACCATTAAATCATTAAGTCTATGGAGTGTCATGTGATATAAAACTATTTAAATACTTGTTTTGATGTAATATAGCTTGGTCTGAAGAAATTCCACAAATGCTAAATAGTGTTTTTTATGGGGATGAACTCTGGTTTTATCCAAGGCTGCAAAACTTGGCTTATTTCACTGCTGGTCTGCTTTTAACATTATACACAGTGTTGTATTTAAAAGACATTTCTGTGTCATTAACCCCACTAACACCAAACAAGAAAGTACAAGTCATCAGATGTAACTTTAATTCTAAAGCTTCTGAGATGAAAGCTTGTCACAGACCAGTATTTACCCTGCAATCTACCTGGCTTCTCTGTCAGTCCTGAAAATATTTTAAAGGTGTTTCAATTTGTAAACACTAATGTCTGCTCATAGAAACTTGTGCTCTTTAAACTCTATATAGTTTTTTTTTTTTTTTTTTTTGAAAATCTGTTTGTAATCAGGGTAGCATCTATGTTCTGTCTTTCCTGTCTTACTGCCTCACTATCCAGTGATTTCATAAACAGTTCCACAAGGTATTTGAGGGTGCCCAAGCTTTGCATAGTGGGCAGTGGACCATGGAATGTACTGAATGAGACAGTGATGAGATGTAAGTGTTGGAGTGCATCACCAAAGTAGTGAGGAAAAAGAAAGGGTGAAGCAGTTCTGAGGGGGGACATGCACACAGACAGGTATTTCACTACATGTGTAGAATGTGTGAATGGAAGTAGATCAGCTGACAAGTGATTGAGCTTTGGTCAACAGATGTCTGATTGGAGGCAATGAATGTGCAGTTGAAGAAGTCTCTCATCATCAGACTGTAGTCCATCTTTTTTTTTTTTTCATTTTAAATTATCCTCCCAAGTCAGGTTCACAGTTTTCAGGCTATATGGAAAAACACACTTCTGTTAACCTTAATAATTCTGCCCATTAATTATCTAGTTATCAAAACTTTTGCACACTTTCTTTCTGGTTCTAACTCGGTCCCCCACGACAAACCGGAGCTATCCCCCTTACATTGTCCTCACATCATTACTGTAACAGAATTGGCTTCCCCACACATCCTTCCCAGCTTTCTTTCTAATCTATGACTGCACTACTTTGTGTCTCTATAACCATGTCACTTCATCTGTACCTCTTCGCGCATTGCTGATGCTCACTTCCTTCACCGATTACTGTTCTTGTTTTGCACAACTATATGTGCACCTCATTGCATGGTACATTGCTTGAATAAAGTCAGCATGTATTTAGTCTGCTACTTGCACAACCTGTCCAGAAATTCTGTGATCCTACCACCACTGCTGCTGCTGTTTTGGAAAGCATAGCGTGATTCAGCATCACTGTAATTTCTTGAAACACACAGTTGTCCTGCTGCATCATATATGGGTAGCATGTTGGCTTAATAGTTATGATCTCTGCCTCACAGCTCCTGTGTCCTGGGTTCAGTTCTGATCTGTGTATACTATGTGGAGTTTGTATGTTTTCTGTGCATCAGCATGATTTTTTTTCCCAGGCACTCCAGTTTCTTCCCATTATGGTTCACTGGCTACTATAAATTGTAGACATATGTTGAAGTTACCCTCGCTGTTGTGGTTCAGATTGTGACTGAGAATGACTATAGATGGATGAAGTCAGTCACTCAGTTATAACTGAAAATAAGTCAGGGTCACCTCATAAAATATTCACACACTTCTGTACAATGTTTCATTACATCCCAAATGTTGCTGTTAGCTGATAGATATTGTCACAAAAACTGGCATGCATACATCTGTACCTTCCCATTTGTACTGACTACAAAATCGGTCTGCAGATCATCAGTGTAGAAGTTAATGAGAATCTTCCCTAACAGTATGCATTTCTGAGACACATTTACCAAATACAGGTGATTCCCAACACTGAAGGCTATGTCTGATTTCACTGACTTATCATCCCTCAGTAGCCATTCACTGCTTGTGATCACCAGTGTCCTTTCTGAAACTGTTTAACATTTTTGGTCAGAGAACCATACATCTGACGTCAGTAAAAAATCTGCTCACACAAGACTGCCTTTCCAGTTTGTCCAAGTGTTGGTGTCATCGCCTTTCTAATGCCAGAAGTATGATTTCTGCCCTCTCCTTTCTTTGCTTGGTTTGAAGCTGTTGTAATCACTTTGCCTCAGTGCTTCCTTAAGTGTATGTGTGTATCGAATAATCCTCACTAATTTTCTGAATTGTGTTTAAATCTCCAAGATATATGTTCATCATATTAATCATTGCTGCAGTAGCCTGAGCTATACGAGTTATATCCTGCCAAAGATATAACAGCTGACTAACTTCCAAAGTTTCAGGGCACCTTCCACAAACCCAAACTGTCAAACAGCTCGAGCTGAGATGACTAAAAGAGATTTTTTTTGTGCAAAGCCCTTAAGAGCTTTACTGCCGCTGAAAAGTATGCTCCTCTGTGGCTTTTGGAGATTGACAGTCTGCTTGTGCTGTTCCATTGCTGGACAGATACGTTCTCTTTGAGGAAAAAAATCCTTTCATTTTCTTATTTGTATTGCTGTTTTATCACTTTCTCTTCAGGAAAGTTATTTAAAAGTTAGGAGTGTTCAGTTTTAACAGACTGTCTCGAGTCTAACTTTTAAACAAAAGATTTGTTTTTATTGCCAGTTTAAAAGTGGTGTAAAGCAACTGAAAACATTATTTTCTGTGGATGCATTGTGTTTATTTTACTTTTGTGGGGCTAGCATGGTGTTTTAATTCCTTTTTCCTGTTTTTTTCTGTCAAAAAGTAAGTTTTATAGACTAGTACTGTTTACTAGGATATGCCACTTGTCTTCTGTGGGAAAGAGGCACCATTTTTGGCTTGATCATGAAATAGGCTACTGATACCATGGTTGGTCTTTCCTCGAGCCACAAAAAGAAAAAAAATTAAGCAAACAGACTTTGCCACAACATCACCACATCAGCCTTATAATTTGCCTCCACCACAGGTGGGTGACTGCTGTGGCCACTTGTTGTACCTCAGACCACTCATATTTTACACCAGATCCCACTAGTGTAGTGCCTACAGCCAGTACTGACCTGGAGTTAGCCACATCCTCTGCAGCTGTTGGGGTCCCCCTCAGTGGACAAGGGAGATCCACTCTTGTCGGTCCTGAGAAAGGGAACAAGGAAGGTTTCCCTGCTGTGTCAGAATGCTATACCCATCCATGGGGAAACTGCTGCTACCATCAGTAACATGGTTGAGTATTTTTACTGTCAAAAAAACAACAGAAAACCAAGTATGTATCAACTCTTCCTCAAATTTATTTGGATAACAGTATGGCTTTGGCTTAGGGTTTAATTCAGGGTATTTATCCTTTTTGTAAAGTAGTTTCTGGTCAAAAAAAAGTGTGATACCACAGGAAGATGCAGGGCTGGATACATTTTTTTCCTTCACATTTGTAATTCAGACTCAGAGGAGAGCCCAGTTTTTGATTCTTCCTGATTTCTAATTCAGACTCCGAGGAGAGCCAAGTTTCTGATTCTTCCTGTGTGTGTTTCTCTTTCTCTGTGACTAATGCTAGAATGTGCCATTGATTTCAATGGGAGAACATTGAGGTTTCTCAATGCATCAGAAAATACTAAGAGTTGTTACAAAACGATTTTGCAGATCGTGCACCCATTCCTCCTGTTGTCTGCTTTATAGGATGTGTGTATTACTGCCTGCAATTTTTCTGATAGTCGGCCAGCTGTCCCTAAAAAAATTGTATAAAGTTCCTCAGTTTTTTACATTTTTTATACACTATTCCCAAGCCTGTTCCAGCAGCTGAAGCTTTAATTGATCGCACTGCTGCGAAGCACCTCCTTTTTCTGCTAAGGATGACAAAATTATTGATAGGTATGGGAGAAAAGTGTATTCTTCTGCAACTTTTGATTTTCAGAATTTTGAATTGTCAGTCTCATATAATTGTGAAAGTAGGAAGATTGTTTTATCTGCAGTTTCTTCTTGTGAAGAAAATCTGCTTTAAATAACTTGCTTTCTTCTACTGCAAAAGTCACTAATCATTGTTTACAGTGTGTGTATGACTCTGTTAATACCTCTTCCAGGGCTATGGCCACTTGAACTGTTTTGAGGAGGTTTGCAGGGCTGCATCCTCAAAACCTCCCAGATGTTAAAAATAAGATTTTAAATTCACCATTGGAGAGAGATTTGGTGTTTGGCCCCTCTGCTGCAGAGGTGATCCAAAAGTGTGATGAAAGGGGCATGTTGATCCAGGGGAATCTCCAAGATTTTTCAGTCCTCCTTTTCCAAATTTTCCAAGGGACTTTGTCTCCTCGTCCAATTTTGGCAAAAAGCAGAATAAGCAGTCTTAACAATATACAAGTAAACAGACTTTTAATAAGAAATGGCAAGGGGTCTTGAACCTCCCAAAACCAAGGACAGTCCAACAAGTCTGAATGATTATTCAAGAGACCTTGTGACCCTCCCCCCTTACCCTGGCCCCTTTTTGTTTCCTTCCATAAAATCTGAATCTCCACTTTTCTGTTTGGCAAGAAATAGTTTCAGACAAATGGTTTCTGAAAATCATTCATCAAGGTTACAGATGTCAGTGGGAGGAAATTCCTCATTTCCAAGAGGTCATTCCTCATCCTCCAGTTTAGACTCTTGTTTTCACTGGTTCATCACATGCTATTCCAAAGAGTGATGGAACCAGTTCCTCCCTCCCAGGTGGGAAAGGATTTTTATTCAGGAATGTTCCGAGTGACAAAAGAAAGAAAATGCTTGTAGACGAGTTCTGCATCGTTCTTTCCTAAACTTGTTTGTGATCATGCCCAAATCAAAATTATGTCCTTTCACACTTTCATAATTTACCTCCTCTTTCTTTTTCAAGTTTCATAGGATCATAGGAGGTTACTAGGTAAATGGCCGTGGGGCCCTTACAAGGCTAGCCAAGAGTTTGTCCCCAAAAAGAAACCTCAGTCAACACCTGTCACCTTTGTCAATGAGAGACACCGGTGGAACCCTTGGGACAAGTTTGTGGTTTCCCATCCACTCATCAAAGTTGTGCTTGAAGAGGGTTAGCGAGATACTCTGACATGTATGGGAAGTCTATTCCAGAGATGGAGCAGCCTCTGGGAGACAAACCTGTCTTTCGAGCAGGTTTTGTTGATGTCAAATATTAGATTCAGGCCTTTCGAGCAGGTAATGCATGAGGAGTTAGACTTACGGATATGGAGTAAGTAAGGCAGGGTCTGGGATTGCCTTGTAGGTAAGACACAGATCACCTCTGAGCAATCTGTACGATACCGAGTAGAGTAATAGTGATTTGAGCCTCTCTGCATAGGACAGCTGTTGGAGGCCATGGATTCTCTTTGTGAGGTATTTCTGTGGCCTTTCCAGTTGGTGCAGATGTTTGGAGAGGTACATACCAAACAGAGCATTATACTCAATTTATTGGTCTAATGAAGGAGGAGTATAGAGAGGTAATAACCTCCTTTTTTTCTGGGAGCAATCCCTTTACTTATGAGATGAACCAAGTAAAAGGCTTTTCTGACCACTGCTGCTACATGATGGTCGAATGTGAGATTGTTGTCAACCTGAGTACCCAGGTCTTTCACCACAGGTTGTGTGCTTAGGTGGTTGCCATTGATGGGATGATCAGTAGGGTCATGTTTTTGCCAAATGGTATGATGATACATTTTTTGCGTTTAACTTGAGGCCATAACTTTGGCACCAGTCATTAGTTGCTGTGAGACTCTCTTGCAGTATGTTAACATTATTTGAGGAGTCAGTGACAGGACCCAACTTAGTCGTCTGCAAACTTGGTCAGTCACAGGCCTTTTGTCTTTGCCTGGACCTCTGAGAAGTAAATGCCAAACAGTAGGGGTCCCAGGACAGATCCCTGGGGAACACCAGTAGTGACAGGTCTGCTGTCAGAGGTGGAGGTGCCAATTTTGACCTTGAGGTTCCTGTCAGTGAGCCAGTTGGCCACCCACCTGATGAGATAGGGATTTATGCCAAGTTGTGTTAGTTTTTCGATGATGCCCAAGTAGGAGATTGTGTCAAAGGCCTTGGTCAAGTCAAGGTAAAGCTGTATGTACTGACTTTCCCTCATCCCGGGCTTTGGTAACAGTCTCAAAGAAGTCAACCAGGTTCTATAGGCAAGATCTGCCCTTGACTAATCCGAACTGGGTGGGGGTTAAGTGCTTGTAGATTGTCTATGTCCTTATTTATGAAATCCATAGTAGTACGCTCTGTGACTTTACAGATCAGACTTGTCAAGTTAATGGGGCGATAGTTTCCATGGTCAATAGTAACACCACCTTTATGCAAGGGGATGACAATGGCAGTTTTGCAGTCTGCTGGAATGAAGCCTGTACTTATGCTGTGGTTGAATAGGGTGCTTAATGGTGAAGCTAGTTCTTGCTGGAGATGATGCGGAATACAGCCTGAGATACTATCAAGTTCCATGGAACTGTGTTCTTTGCCTTGGATAGGGCCTTTAACACTTGATCTACAGAGATGTGAGGTGCAAGACAAGTATCGGAATTTGTTCCTTTTTATCCTTGGACAACAGTTTCTTCCTTTTGTTGTAAAGCCTGTTGATAGAGGATGTCCACCAGACAAGTTTGTGTTTCCTTGAGCAGGTTTTAGTTCTGTTAGGTATGACTGAGTCTATGCAGGTGCTTGTATACTGCACTGGTGTACTGTTTAGCATAGTTGTCTGCATCCTCTGAGGGCGGTGGTGTTGTGAAGCTACTGATACCCTCCCTTAGGAGGTTGTAGTTAGCTTTTGAGAAGTTTTTTAGCTTGATTGCGGCTGGGGGGTGGGGGTTGGGTGGGATAGAAACATTGAATGAGACAGACAGATGATCTGATCTCACCAGGGAAGAACATACTATGGGAGTGGTGCAGCGGTTGCCCATGTTGGTAGAACTAAGTCCTTTTTATTTCCCCTTGTGGGGGATGAGACGAGCTGGTGTAGTGCATTACAATTGATGAAGTCAAGGAAACGGGCGTGTGCATTAGTACAGTAATAGCCCACCCAGTCTATGGTGGGGTAGTTGAAGTCACCAAGGATCAGGGTGTTAGTGGGTACCTTGATGGAGTCAAGTAGATCCAGGTAGGAGGAGTGGGGGCCCTGAGTCGTGGAGAGGAGTCTATAGCTGACTATAACTTGGATGGGTGCCTTGCCCAACTGTCAGTTGCACCTGGAGTAGTTCCAGTGCTTCATGCTGGCAAACCAGCCTGGAGATGTGCCTGTCCTTAATGAAGACAGAGACTCCACTACCCTTAGTCTTCCTGACTTCATTTTGGGGTCAGAATGTGTGGAATAAGGTATAGCTTGGTAAGGCAGGGGTGTTCTCCACAGCCCTGAACCAAGTTTCTGTGATCATACAGCCATCAGCATCTTCCAGTGCAAGGAGAGCCTCCAGTGAGTGCATTTTCAGGTTAAGGCTGCTAGTGTTAAGCAGCATGACCTTCAATTTGCATTTTGACAGATCTTTTATGATGGAAGATTTGATTTTGGGACATTGCCTAAAAAAGGAACAATGGAGGAGGCAAGGACCTTGGCCAAGATCTGAAATCCCAGTGGTGACAGGTGGAGGCCATCTTTGGCAAAGCATCGAGGCCTGTCAACCATGTCATCTCAGACAGACAGATACTGGATCCCCTTGGAATGACACCAGAAACTAAGCCAATTGCTGACGTCAATTATTTTTTGTTGGTATTGTGGTGGTATTCCTGGTGAAGGTAGGATGCTGCTTAGGGTTAGGGTCATACCTTCCTGGGACACACACTGTGAGAGCTCAATCATGTGTCTCCTCATATAGTCCAGGGAGGTACGTCTCAAGTTATTTACACCAACATGGGCAATGACAGAGTCATACTTACACCTGTTGTGGAGAGACTTAAGTGTGTGTGTGTGATGTGGTGGATACTAGCACCAGACAGAACTGACCGTGACCACCTTTTGTCGAGCCTGGTGAAGGGGACATCTCTGTCTCTCACAACTGAGTCACCAATGACTAGTATGTTTGGTTTATTGTTATGCCTTGTGGGCTGTGTTGCTTTATTTTGCCTTACAGGCTGTGTTTGAGAGATACTGGTGCGTTGTCTGCTGTGTGTGATGTGCTTGGTGTTGTGTGTGGAATGTTTGTGTGTGTGTTTTGGAGGTCTCTGCTGTTTAGGAAAGTTTTTTATTGAGGACCTCTGTATAGATGGGTGTGTGTTGTGCTTGGCTATGTGATGTGAGTGGTGTGATGTTTGTGCTGGCAATGTTCTCTTTGTCAGGATTACTGACTTGGCGTGAGAGAGCATGGATTCCAGGTTACTGATATAGATGCATTTTTTGCAAATAGAAGAATTATATGCTAGGAGAAGAGGGCTGTCGGTAAACATGAAGCAGTTGCTACACTGTCTCAGTATGTCCATGCCAATTAGACTGGCAGGAGAAACTGATGGGAATTGTCCAGACATAGTGTTCTGAATACTTGGGCGGACTTATGGAGAGAGGATTTTGATAAGGGACTTATGGAGAGAGGGTTTTGCTAATGGCTTGTCCACAAGAGTGTAGACCACAAAAATCTTCTTAAATGTAAAGTAACTGGCCTGAAGCATAAATGCTAAAACCAAAACTAAGATGCTTAGAATAAAAGCTACATGTAATCAGGCTACTAACAAGCAGTAATAAATGCAGCAGAATAAAAGCACTTGAACACATAAGACCATGCAGCAAAAATAAGGTAATAAAGTAGAAAGAACACAATTACAGTAAAAGCAGCTGAATTAAGTGCAGTTTTTTAAGTGGAGAGGGAGGAAAATGAAGATAGTTCAAGATTAAGAAACTAAAGGGGGTTGGCATTCCCAAATGATCACACTGTACTCAGTTGAGTGAGCAAATGAGATGGGAATAGGAGGAGTGACCAAAATCAAATTTACAGCAGGGACAAGTAATTCCAAAGCCACCAAGTTTAAGACTACAACATTTGGGAGGGAACAACAAACAATACAGGCAGAGGGCAGCAATAAACAGTGAAGCAGATGTATAAATTCAGTACAGTTTTGTTAACTATCACTGAAACAGATAAAGTGCAAAAAAGTATACTTATATGGTTCCTGGTAACACTAGACTTAAAATATGCTTATCGTTACATCCCTATTCAAACATATTTCAGATGTTTCTTAAGGCTGTGTGTCTGAATTACATTATCAGTTCTCTGTCTTACCCTTTGGACTATCCACAGCACCAAGAGTGTTCAAAGAATGTCTATCTCCAGTTATAGCTCATTTCAGGCTACAGGGTACTCACATTTTTCCATATTTATATGACTTGCTTATCTTTGCTGAGTCTTTTTCAAAGTGTCAAGAATCTCTGTCTTAGGTGGGAGATTTCTTACACATGCTGGGAATCCAAGATAATATTCAGAAGTCTTTCATGATTCCTTCACTAAAGGATTGTGTTCCTGGGATGTCAGCTAGACACCTCAGTTCAACGAGCTTTTCTTCCACAGGAAAAAAATAGATGCATATCTAGATCTATTTCTAAGGTTTTCCATTCAGACTTCAGTCACTGCAAGGGAAGACCTCAGGATTTGGGGTTTTATGTCCTCTATGATTCTCTTGAAACCATGTCAAGACTCCACATCCTAAAGGTATAGTAGTATCTGAAATCTCTTTGCCCCCAGTACCCTTTATCTTTTCAAATTCCAGTGCTGGAGTTTGTCAGAAGAGAAATCATATGGTGGAGAAAACAGATATCCTTAAATCCAAGTCTTATCCTTTCACTCCCTGCTCCAGTGCAGTCGGTCACCACAGGCGCCTTGGAATTTGCATGTAGAGCAATTTCTGGAGGGAGAAAAGTGCAGGGGGGTGTGGGACACCAAGGAAAGAATCAAGCACACAAATATCAAGCAGATGCATGCCCTGATCAAGGCACCCAACTTCTCTGAGCCATCTTTGGTACCTTGGATCTCTTAAAGTGGTTACAGACAATATCACACTCGTGTCATAACCCCCTTTGCAGTTGAGCCACGTTAGCTTGGGATATAGTTTCACAGCACAATCTCACTATACAGACATCCTACATTCTGTCAGACAAGCTGAGCAGGACCAGGGCAGACCCTCATGAATGGAAACTAGATCAGGCTCTTCTAAGATTTGATCCATCTATGGAGAGTTCCTCAAGTAAACTTCATTGCCTGCTGTCTGAACAATCAACTGTCAAGATTCTTTTTGAGGACTCCATGCAAGAAGTCCTGGAAGACAGGTGCCTTTTCATTTCCTAGGACAGAAATGTTCACATATGCTTTTCTACCATTTCCACTAATATCCAGGGTACTTTTGATGATTCTGAAGGAATCCCCAGGATTATTGTGTTAACTCCCATCTTGGAAATAGCAAAGGGCAATTACCAAAAGCTTCTTCACAGACTGGATCTACTCACCCAAGAACAGGGGTGTTTGATACACCCAACATTAGTCAGCTTCAGCTGGACTGCCTGAACGATAGGGTCTTAATTTTTTTTAGGCACCTGTTCCCTGAGGAAGTGCAGCAGGTACTAGTGGAAGCAAGAAAGCCTGCTACTAGAAAATCTTATATTAGCAAATGTAAAACGTTTTCTAGTTGGTGCCAGCAACATAACCAGAACTCATTCAGGGCTGGTTGTTCTCTGGTTTTACAATATTTGTGTAAGTTACTCTCGTGGCCTTTCTTACTCCTCCATCAGGGTTCATTTATTGGCCATTTCAGTATGTCTGCCCATAGATCTTCCTCTTTCAATGCAGTCTTATGTCAAAATGTTTTTTAAAGGGTTTTGCATAAGAGGCCTTCAAGAAAAACTGGTGATCCTGTAGATCAATGTGTGTGATATACCTTTAAGAAGCTTTCCAGAGAGCTAGGATGTGCATATAAGTACTGAGCACGTGCAAGCAAGAGTGTCATTTTGAATGAGCAGCCAGAGTGAGAACATACAAGTATGTAGTCGGTCAGTCAGACAGTGTTCCTGCCATCCATCCTGATATGTTTTATACAGTAAACTACTTAAACGAACACCCAAGTCTCAACATCTTCTTAATGTACACAAGATGAGCGACAGACCCCTCCTTGGGATCTTAATTTTGTGTTCCAGAAACTAACACTTGCTCCATTTAAACCAGCTAACCTAGCTGAGATGTTCTTAACATGGAAACCAGTTTTTCTTATTGCTCTGACCTCTGCAAGAAGGGTATCTTACTTGCAAGCTTTTATGGTGAGTCATCCCTATCTCATTTTCCATAGAGACAGAGTTTCTTTGAGAACTAATCCTTTTTTATGCCTAAAATGATATACGAGTTTACTTTAAGCCAAACTATCCATCTCCCAGTTTTCTTTCCTGAACCTAAAAATGAGGGAGAAAGGATCCTCCATACCTTGGATGTCCACAGACAATTCCGGTATTATCTTGACAAAATTAAATCTTTCAGATCTTCGGATCAATTGCTCATTTCTTGTGAAGGGACAACCTGTGTCAAAACAGTCTATTTCCAAATGGTTGTCTAAATCTGTTACCTTTTGCTATATTCACCATAACAAAACTATTCCAGGCAGGGTTAAGGCCCACTCTACCAGGGCCTTGGCTTCATTTATGGCATTTTGGAAATGGTCGGATACTAGAAATATTCCTGCTACTTGGTCTTCTTGTACATACTTTTACAAAGCACTATAAGCATGATTCCTTGTCTAGGTCCAGATCAGGCTTTGCTAGGGCCATTCTGCAGGGGCTCCCGGACACTTCTCCTTCTACCTCCCAAATGTAGTTAGCTTTGGGTAATCTACCCATACAGCTAAAGTTACTGCAGCAGTGATTGATATGATGAACATAGTATAGTTGTATAAGTAAACTTAGTAGATGTTCGAATGATCACTGTTGCAGTAGCTGCTCCCTCCTTCCATCCCCCTTGTTTTTTTAAGTGTGCTTTTTATGCCAGGGTGTAGACGTTTATATTTTATTATTCCTAGCTTTGTCCTTTCAGGGCTCAGTTTTCCTCTTTCTGTTGGCAGGAATGGTCTGAAGGTCTTCGCACCAAAACTTGTCTTTTAGTCAGCTCAACTTGAGCTGCATGACAGTTTGGGTGCATAGAAGGTGCCCTGAAGTTGTGGAAGATGACCAAAATAGCTAAGGCTACTGCAGCAGTGATCATTCGATCATCTACTGTTATAGTAAGTTTACTTACACAACTGAACTGTCTCTGTATTCTAAATTTTGCATATTTTACTTTTCCCACCTGTTATGTCACATCCAGATCTCAGTGTGTTTTTTTTTTTCAGTTTACCAAGGGTGGTTTGTATGTTTTACACCAGTCCATGTGGAATTCTATTTTATCACTGTATAAATAATATGTCTTTGGCTACAGTGCAGGTACCAGAAGGTGTTTATGTATTTAAATCTGATGTTCTAGATAGAGCACTAGACAGATTTTCTGAATAAAGTAAAAGTGGCAGAATAAAACAAAACAATATTTACTGTTATGTCTGTTTACTATACTATATATATATATATATATATATATATATATATATATATATATATATATATATGGGTCTAGGACATTTCACTGAATGCACATTTCACTGAAAGTCAAATTAGTATGCAGTTTTCACTGAAAGCTCAATTCTCTGAAACACATTTCACTGAAAGTTATATATGGCCTTTTCCCTACTGTAGTGTGACCCTGAAGTTAGTATATATAGTAAGGGGGGTGTAGCCCCCACATATTTTAAATATTTTGAACTATATACATGGATACTTGCAATTCCAATATATTACTCTCTTCCGAACATAATATATACTTAAAATATGTGGGGGGCTATGCCCCCGCACCCACCGATGTGGTGGGTACCCCCCCTTACTATATATACTAACTACAGTGGGGAAAAGGCTATATATAACTTTCAGTGAATTGAGTTTTCAGTAAATTGTGCTTTCAGTGATTTGTGTTCAGTCATTTGAGTTTCAGTGAAATGTCCTAGACCCATATATATATATATATATATATATATATATATATATATATATATATATATATATTTATTTTGGTGGATCAAGTTAAAAGAGAATGTATCCACAAGAATATTAGATATTTGTTTCAGTTTTATGTGGAATTGAGGATTAGTTTTAGGGGAGTAAGGAGTTTCTCAAAGTTTTGGACCCCTTATGGAGAAGCTGTAGTCTGAGTTTGTTGTGTAAGGGTGTAGAATTTGAAAAAAAGGAATGGAACTGGTTGAGACTGTTATGAGGTGGTTGTCAAGAATGGAAATGTTTCTAAATCTAAGGGTTTAAATAGTTGGTAGCCAAGTAAACTTTGTGCATTTTGATCTGCAGGTAACCATTTGATTTGAGGACAGTGGTGGTACTGTTTTTAAGGAAGAGTAATCTAACAGTCTGTTTATAAGTAACTATAAAGTTGCCCAATGTTTCGTTGAAGTGGAAATATTTATGGGTAGCCTGTATTCCTGTGGGCAAGTAGAATAGTTTTACCAGCTGCATTTGTTCCTTCTGGAAAGAAAAAATGAGATTTTTATTGGCCCAGAAGAGAAGGTTGTTGTTTTAGCCTCTCTTTTGTGCAAATGGTGATGCTGGAAATTAAGCATCTGGGCTTAATCATCAACTTAAGTTATCAGAAGATACTGAATCATTCTGTGGGTCTTTGCATTGCATTAAATGGCAGCTTGAAGGGTACCTTAGCTAATTTTGATTAGTGTCAAAAATAATGGCTTTATTTTTTCCACACTGAAAAATAGGGTGTTTGATTACAGTTTTTATCATTATAGAGTAGGAGGATCGAGACCTGAATATTACAATATTTTCTGCTTATAAAATGATTAGTGGTGATGGTGAGTCTGAGAGTAGCTAGTTGAGAAATACTGAAAATAAAAGTGAATATGCAATATTTTAGAGGTAGCTGAGAGGGATAATTGATGGCATATTTTAACTATGAAGCTTTGGATGAAGAGGGCATTATAAATTAATCAACTTTCTTTGACAAATACTAATAGCTGATACAGAGTTGAGCCACAGAATATGGTCAGCGAGTTTAAAAGTGTTGTAAATCAGAGTGGAAAGGGATGATGATGAAACGGGAGAGGGTAGGTTTAGAAATAGGGGGAGTAGGATTTTGGATGCAGATCATTAATCTGAATCACCACAATAAAGAACAAAGTAGCAAAAGAAAATATAATTCAAGACCTAAGCCAACATGAGATTGGAGAAAAGAGATTTTACCAGTAGGGATGACTGCAAGTAGGGGGTATATAAAATAACAAGAGTGGATTGGAATTTACTGGAATAAATATTATAAACTAACCAAGGTATTGGGAGCAAGGAGGGAAAGGTAAAAGCGGGATTTGGCCATACCTCTCAACTGTCCAGATTTCTGCCTCATATATTTATGTTCCTCATAATATATGTGATTTTGTGGCAAATGACTGAAGATTGAGGTCACTAAATAATGACATGCATTTGAGTTTCGGACTTTATATCCTTCAGAAAATGTATGCTTACTCATTTCTCGTTATTCTAGCAACTTTCTAAGTTTACAAAAAACATATTAAAAATCTGTCCCTCTTTTTGAGCCTTTGACCCACTCCCCAATAATTTTAGGCTTTGTTCAGACTTCTTGCTCTAACTTGCTGAGAAGTATGAATGGGGCTAAGCAGAATGTTGGACTGCATGTTAGAGACTGCATTCCCTACCAGCGATTGATAATGTACAGGCAAACAGAAAGGAAAAGGGGAGAGTTAAGTGAAAGACCAGCTTTGGTAGAGTTTTTGTTTTAGTCTAGAACAGAAATTGCTGTTAAAAAAATAATTATTGGGGCATATTACAATATTGTATGATGACTATAAGAATCAATCAGTGTAGGTTAAAAATACTGAGAAAAGAAAATGGAAAAGCAGTCTAAAGGAACAACTGTAGGACATCTATATGGCTCCAAAATATGTAATAAAGTCGTGAAGGTTTAGGATTTTTGCACAGAAGTGATCATAGGTATTTTGCACATCAGGTAGACTTCACAAGATTTTTTTCTTGGGTAGATAGCAAATGCTGGAAGTTTGATGAGAGAGAGATGTAATTGGGAAGATTGTTTTTGAGAATGTAATGAGTTAGCAGATTAAAAAAAATCATAGAGAGTACGTTATTGGAAATGTTGTGACTAAAGAAGTGATCCCTATGAGCTCTGATACAGAATCTGAATTGCCTAAACATAGTAAGGCCTTGCCTAATTTAACTCTTGTAGCTGCCAAAAGCAATTACTAGAAAATGGAAATCAGTATCTGAACAGCTGTAATTGAAGTACTGAATATTGTAAAGGAGATAAAAAGTGGAGATGGGATTATAAGAAAAGGGAGGGAAAATTGCATAGAAATGAATAGAAATTTTCAGGACGACACATACCGAAAAATTGCTCAGGGGAAGAATGAGGTATAAGGGAAGGCAGAAACTGAACAATTTCTGCAATGTTAGAGTGAATGAAAACGCTTAAAAAGAAAACATGCATACCACATAACAATGAAAAATGTTACTATGGTTTGTTTTATTATCTATTAATATGTACTGCTATCACTATTTAAGATGTGATGATTTAATAAAGATATTTTAAAAAAACTAAGTCAATGATTTTGACTGGAGCAATGAAAATTGACCCAATAAGATTGCTATTTTTTGGAGAATGTCAACTGTGTAAGATTATAGGGTTATTTAATGTGCTTCTTCCTGACCAAAAATATGTTGGTGACTTGATGGAGAATTGTTTTTTGTAAGTAGGTGGCACGTTGCTGGAACACTAATCTGGCAAGTAGATTGCCCAGTGCAGGGAGAATGAAAAATTGGCCTGAAGTCATTTGTTGTTTGGTTTGTATATTTTTGGAAGTGGAGCAGCGATGGTCTCTTTCCAGAAATTTGATATCATGTTTTTGTAGAGACAGATATTGTAGATGTAAACCAATAGATAAACTCTGCATTCCAGCATAAGAGTTTGAACCAGGGAAGAAGGCCATTGGTGACCACAGAAAAATGAGAGAGAATCCAGTCACATAACTTATCAGTGCCTTTTATTTGGAATGTTAGAAGGGAGGAGTATCCATGTGGGGATCAGGAAGAATTGTAGTAAGGATTGCATGTGGTCACTTGGAGGAAAGTAAATTCTTTCAAGAAGTCATCAGTAGAGAAGGGAATGTAGACAGCTGAAATAGATCCATCGTCATATTTTATTTTAGAAGCAACCTATTTGTTTGACTAACTTCCAAAATTATTTTGCTATTTGATGATAGAAGTTTGCAGAGATTGGAGAAAGAGTTATGTATTCTAACAGCCTTTATCACTAGATTTCTTAGGACTAATATATTTCTTTTGTTTCTAGGATAGAGCCCTGATCCCAGTTGATACATCCAGAAGCTCTTAGACTGAGGAGAGTTTTAAGCTGTTTAATAATCCACAATTTGACATTTGATGTAAACACTTCCCCTTAACCAAATTGTTTGTTGGTATAATAGTGTGTAAGCTGTATTTCTTCCTCAAGGTTTAGAGTAGTTTAAGATTAGGAACCAATCTGTTTGTAGTTCAACTTTTGAGTCATTGTTATTTGTTGTGGCCAGAAGAAAAATAGTTAAGGAGGGGATGATGCATAATAGTTGAAAGTAATGAGAGTGGTTGCTGAGTGCCAAGGGTAGGATGCTGAGTGAGAATAATTTGGAGAGTCTGTGATGACTGTTAAGTACGATTATTTTTTTTGGCCCTAGTTGGACTGTTTACTATTTGTATGAGGCTATGTTCTGAGAGGAAATTACTAATGTGCTGTTTTGAGTGGGTCTAGAAGGTTTATCTTGAAATAATCTAAAATCAGTGTGATGATCTTCTTATAGATTATTATAGTAGTGCTTGCTAATGGGAGCTCAGCTTTAGGAAGGTCCAACATCCAATCTGAGTGGAAACCACCCTTTAGAGACGTCCATATGATCCATCTGTGAAGTCGGCATCTGCCTGTACCATTTTAGCCTTTTTTCATTGCATGTTCTGCCTAGAACTTGAATACGGTATTGAAAGCTGTAGAATTTGCCAGGGCTTTTACTCTTAAAACACATAGAAGAAGGGAGCAATCTCTACAAAACTGTTTACTCAAGAAGCAGCTTGAGGTCATGACTAGTACTGCTATAACATCCTTCAGTTCATTCCCTCTCTCCAATGGCCCCCTTAAGAAATGAATGGAGAAGCAGTTTAAGGAGAGGGTAGTCAGGAAATCAAGAGATGAGACTTTGGAATCTGAGATCCCTGCTAAGCTTAAGGATTTGAGAGCACACTGAATACTTTAGTGAAATCCCTTTAGAAGCTGCCACGTTTGCAGATCAAGTCATGTTACACTGAACTATAGTCTCTTGCTTGTATGCCAGAGTAGCTGTCAAAAATTGCTTCATAATTGTTGAGATGGAGGACTGTCACCCTACAATTTTTAGATGGGGAGGACATCACTGGTGGAGATCCAGGATTTGTATCCCCAGGTCTTGGCTTCTAGGGTAGCTGCCCAGCCAAGAAACACAAAAACTCAAACATAGAATGCCCACCTTCTAGTTCACTGCACTTAAATGGGCTACTGCTAACTGGTTGGTTCTCTAACTACCCAGGCTATTCCTCAGAAATGGATCTTTTTCCTGAAAGGTATCTTCATTTCCTGCAGAGCCTGCAACAGATTATAGATCACTCTTCAGTGTCTGGAGTCTCCACTGTTAAGAGAAAGAAGGAACAGAGGAACCCTCTCTTTTTAATTTCTCCAAGTCTTTTGGGTTTCTAATACCATGACTAGAATGGGCCCCATTCCTAAGTCAAAGTATGATTGAAGTTCATGAAATTAGCATTGTGTCAATCTTTGATGTTAGCCAAAACTGCTCTTTGTAGCTCCTGCAGTGTGCCCAGTAATGACTTATACAATTCGTAAGGAGTTACATATATCAGTAATATATTGAAGTACGATTGTAATTTCTTTTTATAAGACCCGTTGCTCCTACTACTATTGGAACTGTCTGGATATCATTCTTCCACATTGCCCTCGTTTCTGCCTGTAAATTCTGGTAATTTATGACCTTGTGTCTCTGTACATAAGACACCGTAGTCACTGGGTGTTGCAATTTCAGTGATCAATTCTACTCTTGCCTTCTTTTCATGGACTACTATATCTGGTTTTCTCGCATCTATTTCTGAACTGTTGGTAGTGGGTGATCCCATATGATATAAACTTCATCATTTTTATGATACTTTGTGGCTCATGTTTCCAGTTCTTTTCAGCTATTTTAGTACTATAATGTTTGCACAGTCACCTATGTAATAGTCTTGCCACATTATTATGCCTTTCAGTACACAGTCCTTCTGCCATTAATATTATCAGAGCCAGTAGCAAGATGTGCAACTGTTTCCAGTTCTGTTTTACAAAACCTACATTTGTCTGTTAACCAGGATGTATGTAGTCCACTATCTTGGGTCGCCAATATTAGCCTTTCGTCTTTTGGTTTAAAATTCACCTCTCCTTAACCACTCCTGCATTTGATCCTGATCAACATGAGATTGTTCCAAGAGTTTTCTATACTTGCAACTATATTTATGCATTTTCCACATTTCTTGCCTTCTCATCTGATCCTTCACCTTATATTCTTTCATTTTTTTGGCACATTCAGTTCCTGCCTGATTTTTATGCGCTTCTGGTTTAATTTCCATTCCTGTTTGATGCTGATATCCTTCTGCTAAGCTAAGCAGGGAAGTCATCTTAGACTTATTCTCCTCATGCTTCAAAACTTTCACTATGTTTGGGTTTTCTGAGGTCAGCAGATATGTATGCCCACAATTGCAGATCTATACATGTAATTAATTTTGAGGAGGTCCATACCTCCTCCAGAATGGGGAATATATAATGTTGGTATGCACTGATTTTTATAAATCATTTGATGGGCAAGAAGCATCCTTCTTGTTTTCCCGTCCAACACCTTTTGGGGCCAGTTAGTCACTCCAAAATTGTAAGTTAGGACAGGATCAGCAAATTGGTCTGTAGCGTGGACTTTGTTCCTAGATGTCAGTGCTGTTTTCAGTATTAATTTAAGTCTTCTAAAATATTCCTAAGTTTTATTCGCATTTGTTCATGTTTTATTGTTGATCCTTCATCAGTTACAAAATATTTATACACTTGTTCTTGCTCAAGTTCTTTTATTTCACATTCCTGTCCCAAAATGATGTTTTCTTGGTGCTGCAGCTTTCCTGCTTTAAATGTTGCTTTTGCACCTTTATCAAGACCAAATGACATTCTTATATCATCTGAAAAACATTTTGAACACTTTCAGTTGTGCTTTCAGTTCCTTAGTGGTGCAGAGGTTAACGTCACCTCACATCAAGAGGTTTTGCAGTTCGATTCTCAGCTTGGTGCCTTCTTTATGGAGTCTACATGTCTTCCTTGCATTCGCAAGGGTTTCCTCCAGATACTCCAGTTTCCTCTCACATGCCAAAGACATGTCTGGAGCGTTTCTTCCCGGGCCTCCACTGAAAATAGGCTCTGTCCTAGTCGGACTTTCCTGGTGAACAAATGTTAAATAAATAAGTAGAATCTGATGAAATATACAGTTTTAAATTTACAAAAAGTAGATGAGAAGTCTTTACACTTTATTTTCTGGGAGCCAAATTATAGCCATGACCTAGTCTGTTAAGTAGACAACTTAATAGATTAAGGGCAAGACAAAAGAGCAGCAGTGACAGTGTCACCCTGAGATATCACCCTTTGAATTTTTATCCCTGGAATAATAATTTGTCTTTTATCATGGCTTAACTGCAGAGTGGTTTGCCACTGTTTCATGGTCGCTGTAGTGTAATCGATCACTGTAGGGTGTATCTTATACATTTTTAAACACTCTTTTATAGGGTCTATATTAGTTCGCCAAAACACTTTCCAGCAAACACACATTCATCCACCGTCATTCAGCAAAAATCACTTCTGCGATTCACTGAATACTCCCAGGGCAAAGAAATACTTTCCCTGCTACACAACGGACCCACATCTACCTAAATCAAACCCACCAAAGTGGGGGGCTTCACCCACCACACCCCCCCTAACAATATATACCAACTCCGAGATTGCAATACAGTGGGAAAAAGGGCAAAGTTGTGTACTTGGCCAACTACGTCTTTGCCCTGGGAGTATTCAGCAAATCGCGGAAGTGATTTTTGCTGAATGACAGTAGATGAATGCTTGTTCACTGGAAAGTGTTTTCGGCAAACTAATATAGACCCCTTTTATCCATGAATGCGGGATGCTGTCAAATGCGTTTTTTTAATAGTCTATCCATGCCATACTTAGATTCTTCCCCTTTTTACAGTTCTCCATTATGACCTTAACAGCAAATGATCCTTTGTTCCATATGACTTTCTTTTATTACCCTTTAGTTCTATTGCAATGATTGAGTTTTCTTCTAAATCACTATAAACTCTGTCTGCATCAGTTCCAGTGTATAGTTTCTATGTAATCGGAAGGCAAGTTATTGGCCTATACTTTTTAGGATAGCTTGTAGGTTCACTCTTAAGTGGGAGTATTATTTTTCCTGTTGTTAACCAAGCTGGTGTCTGGTCAGATTGCACATATAAATAGATCTTACTCATGACTAAATCTTCATGTAAATATGTTAATACTTTTAGACAGAAGTTAGGTACTGCATCTGGGCCTGGGGTTTTCCAATTAGGAGCTTTTCTCAACTTTGTTTTAATCTCTCTGGCCATTACTTCATCCCATTTCATATCTTGTACATTTGAACTTCTTATACTTTCTTTTATTTCTTCTATCCATTTAGCATCTTTGTAATGTTCCACAGGATCTCCATAGATATTTCTCCAAAATGTATCTATTTCTTCTCTTTTTGGTGATAGTTCAATTCCTTTTGCCTTGTTACCCAATTATGTGCTGCGGTAGCGTTGTCGCCTCACAGACGTTGCACGTTCGATTCACAGTTAGAGCGTCTTCTGTGTGTCGACATGTGTGAATGGGCGTTCCTTCGTTGAAGGTTGTGTGTTAGGCCCGGCAAGCCAGCATGTAAAAATCTACTGCCAATCATTAGCGGACCGGAGTTCCGCTGTGGCAACCCCTAACCGGGAAAAGCTGAGAGTAGTAGTGAATTGCTTATTTTGTACCTTTCCTTTATATTTATCTGCATATCTTCTACGTTTTTCTGCCTGTGCTAATTTTAGTTTATTTGTGAAAGTGTATGATAGATCCTAATCTTTTCTAATATTCCTTTGTTTTATCACGTCTATCTTTCTGAGTGTTTCTGTTGATCTGTTCCCTCTTCTGTACTCTTCTAACAGTGACATTTCTAGTCTTAATTGCTTTATAGTTTTCTCAATTCAGTACTTCCATGATGGCATTTGATTTCTCCCCTTCCTTTCTCTTACTACCCTTTGTGTTTGTGTAAGACTTTATTATTAATTTAGCTGCACAGTTATATATCCTATTTATTTCTGTTATATTGCATGAATCTCTATGGACAGTCATAATTACTGTGTTCATTTTTTTTATTTATATCACACTTCTGACTTTTGGGGTTTTATTGACTTTCTGTACATTAATCTTAATATACCTGTCCATTTCTATTAAATTAAGCAACTCTTCTCTTAGATCATTTTCTTCTAAACTGAGGGCACATTCTTTGTTCTCCATTTCCTGTGGGCATTCTATAGAAAGTTCCAGAGCATCTTCCTGTGCTACATTCTCTTCAGTTTCATCCTGTGTCATCCATTGCTGTTTCATATAGGAGCTCACTGGCCTATCACTCCACATCATTGACTGCATCAGAGTTGCCACAGTTTCCTGTTCCTTCTCTTGCTGTGCAGCTTCAACTGAATGTTTGTACTGATTTCCTGTGAAAGATGTTTCCCAGTCTATTGGTTTCTCCTTAATTTGAGGATCCATTGCTCTTTCCTGCTGTGATATTATCCGAGTTAGATTTTCTACACTAAATCCTTCATTTCGCAGGTAATCCATAACCTCAGTTTCTATTTCTTTAACGTCTCCATTACTAATCCTGTTTTCTACTTTTCCTCTGTTTTCTTATTTTTTGTATTGTAAAATGTTCCATGTCCAGATGCCTTTGCCTGTATTTCTCTTCAAATATCTTTGGTGCTGCTCTTTTTGTACTGATTGATTTTCATTTCTCCTTTGCATAAATATTGCACCATATGGAATCTCTTTTTCTTTCCCATGTCAATATCTCTTCTTCATATGTCTCCTGCTCCTCCTGTATTTCCTTATTTTGGGGATTTGTTTCATAATGCTGTGATGTAATCTGTGTGAGACTTTCTGCACTAAATCCTTCACTTTGCAAGTATTCCGTAACTTCATCTACTATTTTATTAAATTCTGCTTTACTAATCTTCTGTTCTGTGTTCCCTTTTTGTGATCTTATTTATTGTGTTGTGAATTCTCTCATATCTGGATGGCTTTGCCTATATTTCTCTTTGAATATCTTTGGGGCTATCCTTTATTGTTTGATTAATTTAGTTTTCTCCTTTGCATAAATATTGCCCCATATCAGATCTCTTTCTTTCCCATGCCCATATTTCTTTTTTATACCTTTCAAAAGTCTCTAGATTTTGTTATTTATATTTTTGTACTTCCTTAGTAGCTTCATTTTCCAAACGGCCCAAGGTTTCTTGGTGTGTATAATGTTTTTCATAAGTCTGTTGTATTAATGAACACACATTTTTATTTGAAGCTTCTGACAGTTTTCTTGTGGAAGTATTTTTCTTTCCTCTAATTTCTCTCAATTGTTTTGTATATCTTCTGTATGTAAATTCTGGGCTTCTTGCATAATAGTAACAATACATTTCTTTCTTATCCTCAATAGTCCACTCTGTCGTCTTTATGGCTCTTTTTTGACTATCTGTTTTTGTGGACTGCTACTTCCTTTTGCAACGGGGGGGGGGGGGCATCTTCCCCCTGAGCCTGGCCTAGCTACATTGTAGGCATGTTTCTGTGTCCTGAGGATTCTACACTGTCATTTTTTTCCATTCCTGGTACCAGTGTACGTACCAGGATTTGGTACTTTATCCTGGGTCTTGTGCACCCAGCTATCATTTTTATTTTTTAACCTGCTTCTATCCATGATATATGCTATATAAAATACAGTCTACATAAATCAGTGTCGTCTTGATGAGATTTTATGAAAAACAGGGTCCACCTCATGAAGGCACTCACCAAGACCTGAGGATGAATCCAGTTCCAGTAGTACTACTCTTCTTTGCTTGCTGACTTATTATTTCTCCATTTGGATGCCCTAGAGGGGAGGTTTTATGACTACTCAGAGAGTGAGAGGAAGATTAAGAGTACTCCCTCCTAGCATATGACATGGACAGTGATGACATAATGTCCGCTGCTTCACCCACAGAGGAAATATTTGGAAACATCCTTGCAGGATGAAAGACTACTTCCAATTGGTATCCAGAGAGGTATCAGATGCCCAGAAAAGGCAGTCTGATTTCATGAGCTGGGATGCTCCTAAGCTTGCAATTTATCCAGTCTTGAGAGCTATGGAGGATGCCTTCTTAGCTACTTTTGAGTACTGGACCCAATTACTTGCTCCTAAAAAGCCTGATATGTTTTACAGGGTCTTGGAGTTTCATAAGTTTATTTAAAAAAAACACTGATAAGTCCAGCAGTGTCGTGTTTGGTTCTAGAGAAGGAGTCAGAATTGGTTCCTGCTCCCAAAACTTTTCATAATGATAGGGAAAGCAGAGTGCTGGCCAAAATTCTTATCTGAGTGTGTGTTTACTGAAATATTTGCAGGAATATGTAAGATTTATGCTTGGTTATTCAGTATTATTTATATTGCTAATTATAAATCTAAAGATGTTTAACTTTAAGTGCAAATATCAATGGCAGTTTTTTCATCATCATCTAAGGTTTTACCTGAAGCTATGCAACAGTTTGTAAGTCGCTTGTTTTTCAATGTATTGAGTACGTATGGAAATATTTCATATTTTTATAATTATTAGCAAACAGCAATATTTAAAGTACATACTTGGATATTGACAATGAATTGTTCTATCTCCCATCATGGCAGTTTACATCATTACACTGGATAATCTGTAGGCCTCTGTTATGAAAATATTAATGTAAATACAAAGAGGTGAATACTAAGTGACAAACATTGATTAATTTCTCCACTACTGAACATCCTAGAGTAACAATCTTAGTGTCATTTTGTTACTTACAACTTGCTCTTTCTAATACTACATGTTATTAACTGGTATGTCACTCATTTAAAAAAAAAATAGACCCCAAAAAATGTCTGGACTCCATAAGGAGCTATGGGTGTTAAGTGGAAGTATACTAAAAAGATGCTACAGGCTTGAATGAGCTGTTAGATGCACATGACCATGTTTCAGATTTCTCTAGCGGATTAGATGAGAAAGATTTTGTAAGTGTGGATTTGTGGGTGAAATTGTTGGAACCTAGACATTTATTTATGTGGCTAAGCACTCTATAAAGTGTTGATTATGATCTTGTGGATGCAGTAGCCACAACAGTTAAAAATCTGTAATTAGGAGATGTGCTTGGCTGAGGCTACAACCCATGCCAGAGGATGTCAAAGTGCAGCTCCTTAATGTACCCTTTGACAACAATCTGCTGTTTGGGAATTCCGCTAGTGAAGTATTCAAAAGGGTGGAGGAGCGGAAGAATCAATTGTCTGGTCAGTGAAACAGTTCCTTCAGTCTTTGTACTAAGAGCTAGACATCTAAATTTGGGCTCGACTGTCACAGGCAAGGAAAAAGTTAGCAGGTAAAGGGTAATAAAAGCCAGAAGGAAAAGAGGAAATGCCAAGTAGAATAGAAGGGGAAAATAACAAAATGACAAGATAATAGACTACTTTATTTACTTCTTGTGAAGGTTTTAGAGTATGTCTGTATAAGCAAATAAAGTACATCATTGTCATCCTGTTATTTTATTATTTTAATATATTTATAGGTAGTTTGAGACTAGAAGTAGTAACCAGGGTACCCCCAGGACCCTCCCCCAAATGAAGCAGCCATACCTAAGTGGAGCTTCTCCCTTAGTCCTTCCTTCCCTACCCCAGTCCTCTCCACACCCCACCCTATCTAATCCAAAGATAGCAGGATCGGTAACCAGTGTGTAAGAAATTGAGAAAGCATCTTGAAGCAAATGGGTACTTCAGATAATCACTCATGATTACAGCCCTCATTTTTTAAGAAAACCAAATATGTTTGGTATGTCCCTTGTACCATGAGATGAAGTGCATCTTGTCCTCCCAGTCCTTCATGAACTCCTGCAGCTAGTGATAATATAACCAGTACCAATGTAAAACCAGAACAGAAAGGTACTGTTTGATGCTATTCTTAATGTCTAGAAAGGAGAGTTCTTGGATACCTATTGCGGACCTGTCAAAGATGAGTACCTACTTCTAGGTCCCAGAGTTCAAAATGTTGACTTTGCAAGCTCTCATAGCATTTCTGTTCACTCAGCTCTGATAATTACCCTACATTTCAAGGATGCCTTCCTCTGTACCTGATTCATGGGGACCCATAGATGCTTTCTCAGATTCAAAGCAGGGATCTGTCACTGTTAGTCTGCCTCCTTGCCCTTTGAATTGTCTACTTTACTAGGAGTATTTACATAATACCTGCCTCCAGTAATTGCTTATTGCAAAACCAGAGATGTTCTTATTTAACCTTACTTCAACAACTGCCTCCCCCAGGCACTGTTTTGTGGGGGGAAGTGGAGAGGGCTGTGCAGTTCACCATGGTGTATTTTCAAAATCTAGGAGTTTCAGTTCTCATACCATCCAAAAAGGGAGCTTTTCCTTGAGTTCCTCGCTGATCTCCAGCAACAACAGGGCTTATCTTCCTTAAAAAAAGCAAAGTCCCTTACACAGTACTTTCAGACTTGAAGTAGAAGACTGTGATCACATCAAGGGAAATCTTAAGGGTACTGAGATTCATGGTGTCCACAATTCTAATGGCTCCCCTAGCAATGGTGTACATAAGGAATCTTCAGTGGTATCTGACAAACACCAGCAGCCAACACTGCTAGTTCCTGGAGGAGTTGATCTCTGTGCTGCTTTGCATTACAAAGGAGCTAGAATGGTGGACCAACATGGCCAAACAACCAGTGGGCACCCTTCAGACAGGACCTCCACAGTCAAACCCTGTCTGAAAAATAATTCAAACCTCGCCTGTAGAGCACACCCAGAAGTCCTCAAGGTACAAGGCCTTTGGGTCACAACTCAAAGAAAGAAGCATATAGATGTAAAATAAATGATAGTCTTGATCCAGGCATTCAGAGTTTTCCAACCTATTTGGAAAAAAGGGTTCTGCAAGTGATAACAGACAACACTGCTGTAATTTGGTATATCAGTGGGGGCTTAGTCCCAGATGACCTTAAAGGCAGTCTGTATCCCTTCACCGTTTAACTCGGCGATAGACCAGTTAAGTAGGTTGGCTATAAATCTTCAGAACTGGTTAACCCATAGGTGGAATGTCCCAGAGATAGACCAGTTTCCTTCTTTGAGCAAAAATCAGCCAAAGAAGCTCTGCTGCAGAGTACCACACAAAGAAACTTGGACAGTGGATGCTTTCTCCATTAAAGGGGGCAAGTCTCTTTCTGTATACATTCCATCCAATCTCCCTTCTCTCCAGGGTGATTCAGAAAGTAGGGAAGGAGGGGCCATGGTTGCTCCTAATAGCTGCCTTCTGGACAGAGTAGCAAGGGTTCTCCTTCCTTTTTCTGATGTTCAAGGTGAAACCTCTCATGCTGCATTTGCAATTGGACCTCCTCACTTGGGACAAGGGGGCTCTAATACCCCCCAACCTAAAGACTGTACAGCTCATTGCCTGGATGACATGACTCTATTGCCCTTTAGATTATCAGTTACCTGTGGAGGTGTTGACTGCCATTAGGGAGGCTAGGAAGCCTCCAGCAAGGAAATATTTCTTTGTGAAATAGAAGAGGTTTTCCTTCTGGTGCCCCTGAAAGAATTGGGACTCTCTTATTGCATTGATGTCCTTGTTCCTGCAATACTTAAGTGAGCTGTTTAATTCAGGCCTGGCATATGCCTCTGTAAAGGTACATCTATCAGCCATTTCAATCTACATGTTGGTGCCCCCCCCCCCCCCAAGCATCCTTGCAATCTGTGAAACAGTTCCTCAAGAGATCCTGTTTCTTAGACCACTAAGAAAGTATATTCCTCTGTGTGACTTTAATGTTGTCCTGGAAAAGCCAACACAACCTGCTAACCCACATTCTTCTTAAATATTTTACCTGGAAAACTCTCATTCTTGCTGTCATCTCATTCAGAAGGATTTCAGAATAACAAGCCCTGTTTTGCAAATAGACCTTCCTATTTTCCATAAGGACAGGGTCAGTCGTAGAACCAATTCCTCCTTTATACCAAAAGTAGTGACTTGGTGTCCCTTTAACCAAAGTAAAAATATTGCTGCCTGCTTTCTTTTCTGACCCACAGAAGAAGTGAAAAAGAATTGTGCATGTAGTTGTGCACAGGCAGCTGAGATAAAACTAAAAACATCTGAAGCAGTTTGTGCGCCAGTAAGAATGAAACTAGGCTTAAACAATTTTGAAATGGCTGGCCCACTTTATTACCATCTACTCTTGTCATGGGAAGAAGTTGAAATGAACTGAGAGAGCCAACAGCACTAGGGTGATGCAGCCCCCTGTAGCCTTTCTTAGGGAGTGACTGCTTAGTCTGTTCTAGAAATAGGTATCTGATCTAGTCCCACAGCAAAGCTGTGTTTGCTACTGCTATTCTGCATGGTTTCTTGCAACCCAACCCAGCCCCACCAGTTCATCCTCCTCCCACTCAGTTTTCTGGGAATCATTTCAGTAGTGAATATGTTGCAACAGGAATCTATACAAAGAACATACTACAATTGTGTAAGACCTTAACCATAGCTGTAGCTAGATTAACGTTTTCCTTCCCAGCAGCCCATCTCATCTTATTTTAGCATCCTGGGGTTGGGGAAGTGTACCCCATACCTATGAAACTAGTCTTTTCCTTTTTCTGTTTAGAATTGAGACCACCTATTTCTGTAATTTTCTGGAATATATAGGTGTGTTCCTGCTTAGTAAGGATAACATTAAATAGATCCCATGTGCAATTACAGATGGGTTCAGGCTATGTGATCCGTGAACACAGGATAATTTTTGCCTGCCCACACTGGTTCAGATAAGGAAGCAGGGTCCTTTCTGTTTCTTCTGCTTTTACCTTGATGATAACCTTGATATCAGTGTGCTTCAGACTGGGGGAATTTTACCTTATCCCGATCTATTCCAATCTCGGGAACAATAGTACTCTTCATGCTACTTACGTCATCCTTGGCACTTTCCTTAGTACTTGGTTTGCATATGTAGTTTGACCTGGATACATTCTGTTTCCATTCATAAAGCTACCAGCTTTAGACATTGTTTCAGTTATGGTTTTTAACTTGCACTGTAGATAATCTGGCTTCTGTACAAGTTGTAGTGTGTAAAGTGGATGAGGTTGCAACTTATTTGCTTTTTCTGTCACAACATTAACAATGACTCATATTTTTTTCAGTTTTCTCTTTACTCTGCATCTTTGTGAACAAAGAGTTTGTATATATAAATAACAGGATTGTGGGGGAGCAAAGCCCTCCATATGGGGAGTATAGAACACCCCTTTTTTCATCCAGATGAAAATTGTGGTTGTACCTTGTTTGGACGTAACTCAACCATCAAATGCATATCACTTTACTTACATGATCATCCCCCACCCCGAAAAAGAGTTTATTAAATAGGATGGTGGACTGAACCAAGGTGATTTAATTTCAACATGAATCCATTGTCTCCTGTACTTATGCTTTCACTTCTTCAGTTGCTCAAGACTTAACTCGAAATTATTGTGGGGTATCCTTCAGTACCTCAATAGTTATTGCGCTATTGCATCTTTACTCATACATTTTAGGTCAGGATGTCTTTCTCAAATGGTGCATTTGTATAAATTAATTTCTTCACTGAAATGCTAGTGCTTTTGTTTTCAGGATCTCCGAATGTTAGAGATGGAACGGGACATTACTATGCACTTTAAAGCATATTTTGCTGTTTCCCTAACTTAGTAGATGTCACAGTTACTAAGTATGCTGAAATAAATATTTTGAATAATTTTGTTTAGGTTTATAGTTGCTGGATTTTGCTTCAAGCGGTTTACCTTTTACACCAACATCGCCAAAGTGTTTAATTTCATTCTATTATATTTTGCAATGACATAATGGACCCATACTGTTGATTTGACTAGCATCATCTCACTTGCACACTGCACTGCATCAGTGAAAATGTAGCTTACTTATGCTATACAAAATTCAGGTTCCTTTGAATTTATCTTATTGTCTTAACACTTCAGTTCATTGTACTCATTTTGTTCTCTAAATGAAATACTGGCACTTCCATCAATGCTTGTATCTAAACTCAGGCTTCACAACTTGCCAGCATGTGGTGCTGTTAATGTACTATACCCATATGTATTCAGATCATTGTGCCCTTTAGTACAAGGGATGGTGCTCCTAGTCCTGTGGCTTGCATATGCATGACAGTAATCAGCAAATAAATATGCTCCACCTGTATTCAAATAAGCTGAGAGTGAACAAACAGTACTACTTTCACAAAATCATAGCTATGCAATGAAATGCTGACAGTAAGCTAACTCAACCAGCATAAAATGACAAAAAACTCAGTAGTTATGTGCAAAAGGAGCCATATGTGCAAGCCTGTGTGTATCTCCCTGTTGAACTTCTAATAGATTCTGTGCTAAGCCAAACTGAGTACTGCTGGCCCAGACCTTACCCAAAGTGTTTTAATGTTTGTCAGTTACTGTAAAGCTTGTCTTTGCATGAATACTCTGGGCTTTTATAAGGTAGGAAAGGGGGATGAGAAGAAAGCTGGAAATAAGACAGAGAAGGCCGGGGAGACACAGAAGGAAGACATTAAGAGGATTGAGCAGAAGGAGGTGAGAGCATGAAAGGAGGGGCACAATGTTTTTATGGGAGAGAAAACCCTGATTTTCCATTTTTTTAAGAGGTGGGTTGTGGAAGGAGTAAGAGTAGAGAGTATGAGAGAGAGGGTTAAGGAAGAGTAAAGGAACATAAATGACAGACAAGAACACTGTGGTGAGCTAATGCTGGGGGACAAGACATGCAGATGGGATACAGACATAAAAGGGTGAGGGAGGAGGTTTAACAGACGCCTACTACTCCAGTCAGGAGAACCTCAATTGCCCCACCCCCTCCCTAAAGGACCTGAAGAGGTGGACCCCAGTGGTATAGGAGGCCTCTGGTGGCTTGATGGTTGGAACCGAGTGAATTGTAGGGGTTGCAGTTGTGTCTCAAAAGCTGCCTGAGGAGTTTGAAGCTCATGGTGTATGCAGCTTACCAGGCCATGCATTGGGGGGGGGGTCACTAGGGTGGAGCCATTGCCCTCACCCTGTGTAGATATTCCTGAGCAGGCAAGTGGAGGTGGTGAGCATTCCCTCTCATGGGAGGCAGGCAGCTGAGCTGTCTCAGGGTAATATGGACCTGTAGCAAACGTAATCCAGAAGTGAGAGAAAAATGGGAGACAAGAAATGGACTCATAAGTAGCACACAAACATTAAAGTTTATTTAATAAAATGAAATTAAACATTTATTTGTGTATTCAGATATTGCTTTTAAGAAATGTTGCATATTTTTCACTTAGTGCCATCTGAGAAATACATATTGATGACACTTAGTAATTCATATTACATAAACATTAATAACTACTTTGTTACTTTACTGTAGCACTCAAAAGTGACAATTTTGCTGTTTTAGTGACGGTTTAGAGATTTGTAAGAGGAAAACGGTACTCACCCAGCAGTCCATTTACTCATACATATACTGCAGCACCTGAATCTGAAAAACACAAAGCAAAGAATACCAAAGGGAGGAAAAAGAGAGAAACAATTCCTGATACAAGTATCTTGCACTCATTAACTGTCAGCATAGTGTGTTTTGGACACCCCCTGTCAGTACAACTAGCAAGTGTCACTTATTCCTTGACATTATATAAATGGTGATTGAGGGTATTGTTATAAAAACAAGCATTTATATTGTTGCAAAATAAGAAATGTCTTCTATACAGTGTAAGTTGACCATGCAACACACAGCACAGCCCACAGATAGCACTGCATGCATCAACTAAATGTCATGGCTCATAGTTGTGGTCTCAATGCCATTTTTGCCTGCACAGCCTTATACTGTCATTGGCTGGCCACTGTCACTATCATCAACTGGGAGGAATGTTAGAGGGAGCTGCACTGCCACCATCAGTGACTGGCAGTTGCAGGCCAAGCTGATACATGCTGATGTTGTGCAGACTGCAGCAAGCAGTAAACATCCTGCATGCAGTATCCAGGTCATACTGAAAGGTATCCCTACACTTGTCCATGCAACAAAAATGGGCTTAGGGTAGGCCAAGCACTCTCACTCATTGTCTATTTGTGTCTGAGAAAGGGTGGTGTTGTAATGCTCTTTGGCAGGTCCCTGAAGATTATAGACTGGTATCATTAGCCAAAGTTTGAGTGGGTAGCATGTGTTACCTTGGAAACAAAACAAAAAGGGGACACACAAAAATAAAGGGGGGATGATTACTCAATAGTATGTATACCACTCTACAGATACTGAAATACCTATGGTTAGGAACATTAAAATACTTTGCATTTGCCAACTGGGTGATCATGAAGAACCCTACCATACAGGAATAGGCAGCAGAGTAAGCTTGTGTGCCAACTATGGAAATCATGGGCACTTCCAGGATGCTGGGCCAACACAGTGATTCACCCCCTTATCCTTATACTAATCCATCCTTTATGCCTAAGGTGGTGTCCAGTGTGGCTCTAAACCAATCCATCCATTTGCCAACCTTCTTCCCTAATCCTCAGAATAAAGGAGAAAGGATCCTGCACTCCTTGGAAGTGCACAGACAGCTCAGGTTCTATGTTGACAGGACTAAACCTTTCAGAAAATCTGACCAGCTGCTAGTCAGCTTTGCTGAAGGGGCAGAGGGTAAGGCCATTTCAAAACAAACCGTTTCCAAATGGATAGCACACTGCATCCATTTCTGCTACAAGCACCATGGAAAACCTACCCCACAGGGGATCAGACCACATTCCACTAGGGCTACTTCCACCTTTACAGCATTTCTCAGGGGAGTCCCTACCAGAGACATTCTGGGAGCTGCAACCTGGAGTTCTGTACACACCTTCACCAAGCATTACCACTTACCTATCTTTTCTAAATGCAGGGCTGGATTTGCTACAGCAGTCTTGCAAGGCCTACTAGCCAGCCCTAACACTTCTTGACTGCCTCCACCCTTCCTCAGCTTTGAGAATCAATCCAAGTGTGCTGACTGCAACATTGAAACATGAAGAATATAGTATAGTTGTGTACACTTACCATAAATGTAGATGTTCGAGTGTATTCACTGTTGCAGTCCTGGTTTCCTACCTCCAGTCCTGTGGCTTTTTCTCTATCTTTCTACTTCTTTCTATGGCCATTCCTAATGGCATTGGTATTTACTTTTTACTGGTGGTGCTCCCCACCATATACCAGCTCCCTGTTTGGGGGCTCCTGACATTTGGGTCAAGAAAAACTGATTTAATGGTGTCAGCTGCCTGTTTTATACCCCTGACGTCATGGAAGAAGCAACAGCATCCAATGCAGAAATACTAAGACTCTGGTATTTGGGCCGACTGAGGGCTGCGGCAGATAACCCAAGTGTGATGACTGCAACACTGAATACACTTGAACATCTACATTTATGGTAAGTGCACACAACTGTACTTTCTTTATGCTGTGGTAATCTAATAACCCACTGCAGACATACCTTTTCAGTATTTTTCTTCTGAAATATGCTATTTGTGTTTTACTAGTACAGTGAATTAAGACTTCATTTTGTATTACTTTGTATTTTATTTTTGGATGTTTTCTCCATATCCTTCCACTGGACTTTGCTTATTTCCAGTTTGGACCTTTCCTAGCTATTCAAAACAGCTTATGAGTTATTACTGTGCCTTGTAAAACATTATTTTCAAGGTCTCATAGAAAGAATGGCTGGTCTCATCCAGTAGTTCGTGGTATTCTATAACTACACTGTAGAACTTTTTATCGCTGTTGGCCACACCATCATATTCCCAAAATGAAGTGGCTCGACAGGCCATGTCCTTTGTATGTTTTGCCTGTCCCAAGTTTTCAGCTTACCATTCTATAATTCTACTTATCAAATGTTTATAAACTGCATCTGTGATGAATGTAGGCACAACATGGATGAATATAATGCATGCAACTAAACTATTATATTCTCTCTCCTCTTGAAAACACAATGAATACACTACCTCTCAAAACTTGTGCAAAGGAAGACATCCAAACAGCTCCATATTTTAATTTCAAGACTCAAATGTGAGGCCCGGAATTATGGAAGAAAAAAAACGTCCAAAAATACAGGAAAACAGAAAATGCTGAACATTGCAGTTCTCGTTTGAAGTTGTTTTTGCAGGTAGGAAGCCCCCCCTGTACCTCCAAACTTGTATATACCAATGCTGAAATCACCATACTTAAGAGAAAATGCAGTACTCCACAAAATATCAATCTCAGTGTATGTAAGTTTGCATTTTTAGTCATCCACTTGTGCTATTCCCTGGACTCACACCAAAGAGTCACAGAATATCACTTTATGTAAACAAATGCTTTTTTTTTTCATTCTAAGTAAGTTTTACAAAGCATTACACCAAATTATTTTGCATATTGTTTAAAAATGTTAAAGTCAGACAGCTCTATGGTCCAGATGGACAGATGCCATCAATAAGTAAAGTATTATCCTAACTGACATCCTCCCTATAAATCCTTAGTTAGCTGCCTATTATCAACCCCTTCCCCATTGAGATGCTCATGAAATTCCTGACCCACATGGTTTAGGGTGTGTGGCTAGGCTTGTAAGATCCCTAATGGTCATTAGCCTAGTAACAACCTATGACTCTACAAACCCCTGACTACAGTCCAGGTAACTCAGTTTTGAGTAGCAACTTGGGTGATTATGGACAGTTGACATGGTCTGGCTTACTGATGCTTTAGGACAAAGTGGGATCCTTGTCCTTAGCAATGAAATAATGCTGGGAGATACCACCAAAGCTGTTGGTGATATTCTTTGCTAATGTATGTAGAGAAGCATGCAGCCAGTCCATTTGGTGGCGCAAGTGGTCCCGTAACAACCAAAGGTGGGGTTAGGCCTAGAACATATGCCCTCAAATGTTGGTGTGTCAACAAGAATGCAAACAACACTCATGGCTTCCTGTTGCTTTCATTTCCCTCTGGTCATTCTCCTCATACAGGGAATGAATGGGCTGAGCCTTATAAGGAAATGACTTGGTGGTTGGCAAGCATGGGAGCAAAACAAAATAGAAAAAAAATGATGCTACAGGTTAAATAAAAACTAAGATGGAAACCCTAAATGATGCTACAGGTTAAATAAAAACTAAGATGGAAACCCTGAATGTGTTGTATAACTCGCATGTGAGCTTTACTCAGGCTGAACTTTCTAAAAGGAAAATGTGCCAGATAACATGCAACTAATGCAGTAACATTTAATGATGTATACCTCATATTCTGTAGCATTTTGTTAATTATAAAGTACATAGAATACACATTTAATGAGGTAACATGGATTACTTGCATTAAATAGTTAAAATGACCTAGTAGTCTTTTGTAGTTGCTAAGATAATATTATTTAATAAGCTGATTTCTTTCCAGCATTTTATTTAGTTTAAATTAGTTCTCAAGTGCCAGTTATGTAGCTGAAGTAGATAATTAGTTTTTTCAGCCTTCTGTCAATTAACAGTTGAGATACTTAGAGGGTGGGCTCCTAACAATGAAAGTATTCCTGTATTCCAGAATTGCAGGATAAAAATCCATATAGCTCTTTTACTACAGCTCTTTGTCATGTGATTTACTGTTTGCATAATTCTGCCCATTTGGCTGTGGATAGTGTGGGCTAGATATTACAGGTATTGATTCCTATTTATGCACAAATCTTAATTCCTACATTTTGTATTGCAGACCACTTTCAAATATGATTTCAGGTGTCTCCTGTCTCAAAACTATAGAGTTTAATGAATTCCCAAGAAATTGTCTTTTAAATCACACTTACTAAAGCTTTGCCAATATGAAAACTGAGAGAATGTGAAAAAAAGCCAGTGGAAGTTGTATGTTTGGAAGAATGTAATTATTGACGAGCAGATACAGTAAATGTCAACAAAAATGGGAAAAAGAAAAAGCTCTACTTGAAAAAAGTTCAAGAATCTCAAGGCTGAACAGTAGGAAGCAGACCTGTGTGCAGCATCCACATTGGAGATTTTCAAGTACAGTAAAAGGAATCAAAAAGTCCAAATGTTCTGAGAAGTGTTTAAAAAAATTGGGTTTTCTGAAGATTGTACAAGAAGAAATGAAAAATGGTTGGGAGTGTTAAAGAAGCAATCTAATGAACTGCTAAGTTTGAACTAGTCAGAAACAGAAATTAAAAGAATGACGAGATTGATGCATCAGTGCTTTGCCAGGAATGTTCTGCACCTGTCTCCTCTAGGTTTTCATATATTACCCATGCCTATTGTGCCTTTTTTAGGCAGTATCAAAATAACCTACCTCCCGACGTAACAAAATTCTGCCTAGATAAACTCAAGGTACTGCTGCTTGATGCTAGCAGTCTGAACAAGTAACTGGACTCCCTGGAAACATTCCTCATATTGGAGGATGTTGACATCTGTGCAGTCACTGAGACATGGTTCAAAGCTGCAGAAAGCACCCTGGCCATGCAGGGCTACAGTGTCTTCCATACATTCAGAGCACAAACCAAGTGTGAAAAAAATTGGAGGAGGAGGTGTATCCATCTTCATTAAGGATAAGTACACCTCAAGAATGTTCAAACAATACAACTCTCTCAAGCTACTCCATGTCCAATTAATTATAGGCAAACCCCCCTACCATGTCATAGCTAAGCTATAGGTCCATCATCATGAACAAAGAAAAGTGTACCGCATACCTGGACTTACTGGAGTCATTTGCCATACAGCCCAACACCTTATTCATGGGTGATTTTAACTATCCTTCCATCAATTGGGAAACATACACGACCACAAACATGCAGGCTCAGAGCAATGCAAATGCTCTGAAACAGCTAGTAAGCACTCCTCAAGGGGCTCAGATGTCTTGGACATAGTACTTACTAACTGCACCCCCACCATCTAATGTCCTCCCTGGTAAGATTGGACCATAAATTAGTCTTGTTCTATGTAATTATAAGGCCAGTTATCCCATCAAGCTCAAAAACTCTTAAGAATTTTTCCAAGACAAATTCACTCCTACTAAGAGATGATAAAAGAAGTTTCAAAGCCTCCTCGAACACCAGACTCCAATGCAAAGATGTACAACAATGCCCTTTATAACCACTTAAGCAGTTGTATAGAATCGGCTGTACCTGACCAGATTAAACCAAGTCTTGCAGAAAAAAAAACAAGCCACCATCATAGACCCCTATTATAAACAGGCTATACAACAACAGAATGAAACTAATGTCCAAGAACAAGAGGGAACTGGCTCAGCAGAGGAAAAATTCTTTGTCTAGCTTAAACAAACAAATTAGAGATCTTGTCAAGTCCTCCAAAGCTAATTACAAAGGAAAAATAGTCTCCCTAGCTAAGGATAACAAGGCATTATTTAACTACATCTGAAATCTAAAAGGAAATACCCAGCTATGCATTGAACTGGTTTTGGATAGCACCACCCATACTCATTTGGAGGTAATAACCAACCTGCTCTGCACTCTCCAAGGCCAAAAACACAGCATCAGTGAGACCAGAGAAATCCCAGGTTGCCTTTTAAACAACTTAAAATATGACATAGCAGAGCCACTTGGATCCCTATTTAACCACAGGAGAACTGGCTAAGTTCCGGCAGGATCAATGACAGCAAAAGTAATCCCTCTGCACAAAGGGGGACCAACCCTGGGAATTATAGACTCATAAGCTTGATTGTCTTATCTGCAAGGCTGTGGAAAGAATCATTATGGGCGTTAACAATGATATAGAACTCTGGACCCAACCCAGTTTGGATTTGTTAAGTGATTGTAACTTTAAAATAACAAAATGGCTGCTTTTCCAGTTTTAACATGGAATGTAAATCTTACTGGCATGGAAAAGAGTAATGAACTATATTAAGAATAGTAGAGTTTAAATTATGCTACAGGAAATGCATTTAGATAGAAATCAACATATGAGTTCCATAGAAATAGGATTTTAGTGCAGATATTCAGTAGAATATTAGGGACAAAAATAGGGGTGTCACATTTATAACAAGAGGTGCTAAAATTGTGGTAGAGCAAGGGAAAATAAATTATCTGTGGCAATGTGGGAGAATATATTGGCAAGGAGAGAGACTTACCTTGGTGCGTTTGTGTATTCTTCTAAAACTGCAGTTACAGAGCTTTAAATCATTATGGGAGAAATAATTTTCCAGCAGGACATTTTATTTCTAGGTGGTGACTGAATTTAGTTTGTAGAACTAATGATTGTGTTAGGGGACCTTAGAAGGGAAACTGTAACTAGAAAAGGTAGGTTATTAAAGATGTAAATGAAAGGGGTGGGAGATTGGCATAATGGTTAAGGTGTTTACAGACACAAGGTGCAGGGTTTGATTCTCACATGGGGTAATTGGCTAGGCTTAAAATAGCCAAAAAAGGCAGTTAGCCTAGTACTAATCTATATATAAAGTATTTTATATGGAAGAGGTAGTTTCAGGAATAGCAGTTCAGATGGAATTTACATTTCATTCTCCAATGTCCTTCAGATGAGACATTAAATCTAGGTCCTATTCTTGACCCGTTAATAGTTCAGGTGGATGCAAAAGATTCCATGGCACTTACTGAAAATGAATAATGGAAGTTCCCCAGTATACTGGCCAGATCTCCCCTAGTAGTATAAATACTCCCTCAGATCTTCCCTTAAAACAGGCTACTAGCCTAGTGGGACTTACCCAGTCAACAAATGATAGATAAAACTAAAATAAAGATGCAATATTTGGGCTACGTTGGACAAAAACTATACATTATAGGAGCATGTGTATTTAGTTGAAAGTACTGAGACCCATCCAATAACAATATCTGACCATGCACATATTTATTTATTATTTATTTTACATTTGTTGACCGGGCTAGTCTAACTGGATATATGTCCATTTTCAGTAGAGGCCCGGGGAGAAAAGCTCCAGGACAAAACAGATGAAAAAGTAAAAAAAATTGTGTAGAATAAAAATAGAAAAAACATACAAAATACTGGGATACATTTTCAAGACACTGGTTTGAATCATCTACAAGATATTAACACCCTATTAAAAAAAAAACATTTAACATATAACATATAACAGTTAAGATAAAGATACAAGAAATTAAAATGACCTGGCATTTCCCAACATATTTGTTAAAAGGGGGGATTTAATGAATGACTTATAAGTAAAATTTGGGAGTTATTAGGGTAAATAAGTCATTCTAAAAAGACTGTCTATGACTTGGGCTAAAATGTAGATTAATCTTTAAAAGTATGGTGGATATAAGGGAGAAAGAGATGTGGAAGAAAAGTAACAAAATCTATTTGGAAGGACAGAAATGTTTAGCACAAAGGCTTAGATAACATGAAATGGAGAGGTTTGTAGCAAAACCTATAGAGCCTATGACAATAAGGTTAACTAGGAATCCTGAAGAGATGGTCGTGATATTTTGGTAATTTTCAGAAAATCTGTATTGAGAAAATGAGTGTGGGAATTTGGAAGAGACACAATTGGAAGCTTTAATTGGAAACTTTAGACATTCCAAAGCTTGGTAAATAGAAGGTCAATAATTAGCAATCACAGTAAATAAAGGACAAATACAGAAATTATAAACAAGCAATAGAGAAGTCTCCACGAATAGATGGAATTCCCATAGAAATTTGGAAGTTAGGACAAAGAAGGATGTTGAAGATATGGAAGGCACTGTTTAATAATGTTTTGAAAGAAGGCAGCGGTGGTAATACTACCAAGGAAGGGCAAGGATCCTTCCAGCCATGCTTCATATAGACCAATTTTAATTCTAATTGACAATTACTAAGTGTTTAATGTCTGTTTTGGTTAAGAAAATGGCAAAAATTTTACCATAGCTGATAGATAATGGATTGTTGTGGTTTTGAGGAAGGAAACGTTTGATGATATTACTGGAATGAGGATGATAATAAAAATGTTGGCTAGTTTGTATACAGAGAAAGAGAGTTTGATAGGAATCCAGAAGTATGGTAATGGTAGAGTTTTTATTCCTTAATAGAGTTAATAAGGAGGATACATGCAACTTCCAACCTCTATTTTTCATTGTTATTCTGTATTGTAACATATTCATATTCATATGTGTTTTCATTTTATTGCTCTGATGTTTTGAGGTCCCTGCATTAAAAATATCTTCTTCCTTTGTTTCACCATTTTACTGCCTTCTCCTTGTGACACTTGATATACATTTTAACTTGTTTTGTTTATTCTCCACCATTTTTCTGTTGGTCTGCAATTATTTTTCACTTTTTGTAACTACTATGGATCATATATTTTCCATTCTACTGTTTTAAATTTCTTCTGTCATTATCTTTTATCAAATTTGGACCAGAAGTGGGTTGTAGATCCAGTGCATGCATTTCCTACTATAGTTAAATGTGTCTATCTTTAAATTTTTATTTCACTCCATACTTTACAGTAGCTTTCAATTACTTTATTCCTTTTAGATGTAGCACATTGTTTCTAAAAAGTATGTGTATTTTTGTCATCTGTTCACCACTGTGCAATAGAAAAAAAGTCTCCATGGACTTTTCTTCTTTTATATGCTTAATTTCTTTAATTCATTTTCAAAACTTGCATCATATGTCATATCATCTGCAACACCTATTACTAGAGTTCTAGTACCACAAGAGTGTTAGTATAAAGTACTCAAATCCAATTTGCCTGAGTTAGTGGGATGTAAGGTGAATGTAAAACATTCCAAGGTGCATACCAAAATTAGTAAGGGTATGTTATTACAAAACAAGAAAAATACAAACTCCTTTCACAAACATAACTGTATAACCATAAAAATAATACAGCAGATGAAAAAAAAAATTGTATACCTTCAAATCCCAGAAATGCTGACAGTCTTAAAAAAAAAAAAAGACATAGTCTCTTCAACATTAGGTAATGTGCACATTTTGTTCTTCAACCCTCTTAATATTTTGTGTCTGCTTTAACTGATAATTTTCCAAATAATTACTTTAAAATCTGTCTATTCTCATACAAGTTCAAAATACTTTTGTCTATGGCTACTAGCTTGATGAGTTAGACTCCCACATTATGTCCAAAACAATGCTTATTTGACCCAATATATGCAACCCAGCAGCTGATGGTGATCCGTGGTCCCTATTCTAAATACTTTAAAAACAGGTTGTGCATAGTGGGACTAAGTCACCAAATGTACATGAATTCCATACATTTGTAGTTGTCAAAAATGGACAATTCTATGTTGCAGGAATCACATCCATGCCACTTTCATTATTTTTGTATATCTACTTGTTGCAGAGTAGTTTCCCTACTATTCTGCAATTGCTTCTGCAAATATTTTTCTCCTTTCATGTTCTTTGTTTCCACCATCCCTCAAGCTCAGTCTTAGTCCTAGGCTGCCATTGCATTTGTTTTTCACCTTTTTCTTCTGAGATAAGTCCCTTTCATATACAACATTGCTGTTGTCACCGTGTGTTTTATCTGCTTGTTGAGACTAAATTTGATTATGCTTTAACTGCACAAATCAAACAGGTTGAACCTTCAAGTTGACAAAACCAGCAATAAAAATCATTTTTAGCATGAAACTAGCAAACTGCATCCTCATACAACTGTTTTGTTTGTTTGTATGTGTATATATATATATATATATATATATATATATATATATATATATATATATATATATTTTCATATTCTAACTCCATATTGCAGAACTGCAGCGAAAAAAAAACAGAAAATCCCCAAACACTTTGAATGACTGCCAGTGCAGAAATAGAAACAACGGTGACAGTGATTTCTTAAAGGAAAAAGTGACTGAGGGAGTAATAAGTGATGAGTTTAAACTTCTCTACACTTGCTTAAATGTAAGGAGACTGTTCACATCACATTTTTTTCTGTAGTATGTTTCATATCAGTTGATGGAGAAATTGACACACACACCTGAGATTCCAGTGTTCCACCCTTATCTGGTAAAGTTTTTGAAATGTGGCATATTCACTCTTAATAATTATATTTGTATGTTACTTGTCACAGCTTCCTCATCCATTTCTTAAGTTTTTTTTTTTTTTTTTACTTACTTCACACTATTCACTCAGTTCTGAAACTGCATAGCATCTAATAGCACACACCCTACCAGAAAAGCAAGGGGAAGTTCTACAGTGTCTCTATAAAATTTTTACCAACTCTGTTTAAATACAGTCATGATTATCACCTGAAAATGGACCATAGTTCCAGTGGAACCAACAGTTACCAAAATGCAAATAAATAAACTTGATTGGATATGATTACAGACTGCTATTTCATTATTGAGATGCTGAAGAAATTTGAAGTGTCTTGAGTCTGAGGTCAAAATATTCAACATTACTATAACTTACAATAAAGGGCATTATATTGTGGCTAATGGCTGTGATTTTCCCATTGAGGACTCCCTGTTGTTGCAGAATTCTTGAATATTCAAACTGCCATGCTCAGAAACTACCTTTCAATAATATCACACTTTAGGATTACAAGACAGACTCAGCCCTGCACTTCCTAGTTCTTTTCTGCCACTCAGTTTTGATCCTTTTTTTAACCTTTATTAAATTGTGACTTAAAACATAGGCATACTTACATTAATAGAAAACAAATCATATTAACATTTGTTTTCATTTACATACATTATAAATGCCTTTTTCTTTCTTTGTAGCATCTGCCATTCAGTCTAACATAAATTACTCAATTCCTGCCTTTCCTTAAACCTCACTCCTAAACATTATTCAGCAAGTATTGTTCCCAGAGATTCATTCTATTTATTTGTATGTAATTTGATCCTTCTCCTTTCTAAAGATCCCATCTCCAATTCTTTTATCACTTTTACAATATTCAGTACTTCAAATACAGTTGGTTTTGATTTCCATTTTTCTAGAAATTTTTGGCAGTACATAGAAATAAACTTGATAAGGCATTACTACATCTAAGTAGTTCAAATTCTGTGTGCCAGCACAAAAGCAATATTTCCCTAGTTATAGCCATTTGCCTCACCAATATTTCTGACAGTGTAGTCTAGAGAATTTTCAAAAACAGCCAAATCATTACACTCCCTCAAAATTGTTTGATCTTGAGCTTAATGTACACTATATGGAAATGCCTTTGTCCAGTTTTTCTAAATATCCATATGGTTGTCCTATTTTAGACATAATCCTTATAGTGATATGACTGTTTTGCCTGGGGAAGGAGCACAGTGTTAAGAAATATCACAAGTGCCAAATGTTTAACCTGGCTACCAAGAGAAGCAGCAGCAAGAAGCTCAAGACCTAATTCAGGAATTGGCAGGAGTGTCCCTTGTTCAATCCCAGATATGAAATAGAATAGAGGAAGTACATAAAGGGGTATTGCTAGGCATACGTGTAAGCCACCACTTCAACACTAAAAATGGCCCTATCTTTCTGCCATTTTTGAGTTTTCCTTTAGCTAGCAAGAGATTATGTACCAGTCATCAGCTTGGTGGCAGAAGAGGTGCTCCCTTGGCAGCTTCCTTTGTGTATGAGTTCCACAGTGTAACTGCTGATTCTACCATGCAAGTTAGACTGGACTTCCAGTGCAGGATGTGCTGTTGAGTCCCTAGCAAAGGTTTTGTGGCAGAGCTCAAGTCAATGATAACTTTTCTTATTATCGCTCTCTCTCTGATCCAGATTCATCTGTGAGAGTTGAGTTGACTGTTCCTTTTCTGGATGGGTTGCTAAAGGTTATCCCTGGTCTTTGGATATCAGAACACTCTCTTTAGGAAGTAGAACTTGGTAGCAGTAGAGATGCATACACAAGCATTTTACAGGCTGACACCACCTACAAAGTGCTCCTCCCACCATAGATGGGGACTGTTTCCTTACTCCCAACACCTTCCTACCATTCAAATAATTACCAAGGTATCGGGGGAGTGCAGGCTGCCCACTACTGAAGCTAGCTTTATGATGGAATGTCTTTCTTATGAAACTATCTAGAAGTGGGGTTTAAAGGGACTGAGGTCCCTAATTGTGGAGCAGGCAAGGGCAAGTGAGACCTCTTCTCTATAGCTTCCTCTCAGGTAGCTCTCTTTTGAGGAGACTCTTGGGATCATGGACTGATCTGTCTCCACGACTTTAACACTAACAAAACTGAGTCAGTATTTAAGGATAAATGCCAAAAAACTGTGGTTCTTTCTCCCTGTGTTCATGAATGACAACTTTGTGCCCCCTTGAGGCAACAAGATTCTTGTTTTTTCAGCTCCTAAGAAGGTACATGACCTCTGTTACTCCCCCCCCTTCAGTGAGTGAATGAAAGCATACTGAGTCAGATTCCTGTACAATTTACAATTTAATTTGCCCAACACAGTTCACAGAGACCACAGTATCTTTCCACCTTAGCACCAAATGAGGAATCCAAAGTTTTGATTGGATGATCATAGAATGTTCTCCTTTATCACTTTAGTAACCCTCTAGTGTGTTACTTTTCCAAGTTCTTGATCTCACTTGTGGACCAGACTGTGTAGAAGCTTGAAGAATGTCTTGATTTTGGGGTCAAGAAGCTTGGAATTAAGGCCCTCTAGTTATACTTTCGTCAGTGTGCTTTCATACAGGTCACAGCAGTTTTGATTCTAGCAGTGCAGCAGCATCTAGGATGGGCCTGCAGTTTGCACATGGCTCAGACTCTCATTCAAGAAGGATCTGAGACAGTCTGTTCTAGAAGTTACTCGCAGCGAAGATCCTGTCTGGATAGCCTTTTCAGAGCATAATCAAGGACCCTAAGCAAAATAGGCATTCACAACTATAGGGGGTCTTTTTGTTTCTGTCCTTTAATCAGCTTCAGTCACTTCTGTTAGTCCATCAAAATACCTAAAGATGAAAATGCCCACTTAAAGACAGCATCAAGCATTTTTTTATTCACTAGCCTACCTCACTCACCAAGTGCCTGCCTTACCCTCACTCAGTTGACTCATTCATTCTTCTTCCTAAGGGATAAGAGCTATATCCCATGGGGGGGGGGGGTCACCAGCACATACCCCATAAGAGAACACAGGAGCCCATGCTTGGGAAGGGTAGGAGTCCTGCAACCCTTTTGCTTCTTGTCTGGGGGACTCACTAACATCATTTACTTCAGGGTGAAGAATGGGACCATCCCAATACCAGTTCAAGAGTCCCATGGCCCATTCATTCCATGTAATAGATTCAAAAGCCCATCCTTCAATTAGAGATGAGAATCTGGTGGTATGGATTGGGCCAGTCAGTAAGTCAAGTGGATCTTCTCCTACTTGGTTATTTTCCCTGCAGTGGCAGTGCATGCTAAACAACAGCTACACATAGAAGGTGCTTGTGTACTACAGAACATGCCGTCATCTGGAAGGCCTGGAAAGTGGCTTATTGCTGCACAGCACAAGCATCACTAGGCCCATAGATGCTGGTGATATAACTGCATTCCTGCAGGTATTATCAATGCAGTGAGCCAAGTCTGCCTTCCCTTGGATGTGTAAGCCAGCAATTGCCTCTTAACTCACTCCCACTCCTGCCTGCCCAGTTGTCCTATCTATACCTATGCAGCTAGTCAAACATGAATCACCCAGGCAATAGTCAGACCTTACCCCTCCATGCAGTGAGTCCTGGCATCTTACAATGTTTTGTTCTCCTTCTTGGTAAGTACTAGGGGATGCTGCAGCAGTTACAGCCCCTCAGAACTACATGTGGAAAGCCAGTTTTCTTGAGTTTGCCCCAGCTTGCAGAATCACCACCAGCAGCTTGTGGATGTGATGTGAAAACTGAGAAATGGCTAACAAGACAGTAAAAGTTATCAGTATGAGTAAATATTAGATACTGATAGTAATTACACACCTAGATGCCAGCAGAGAATACATCTGGGAAAGTAAAAGAAAATCAACTTGAAAAGAATAATAATAAACTCTAGCTGGAAAGAACCTTGTAGCTCTGTTCAGCAAGAAGCAGCTCACATTTTAGATTCAATACAAGAGTAATTTAGAGGAGAAAATAAATGAAATGCACTGAGAAGTGTTTAAGTGATGCACTGGAAATATACATGACTGGAAAAATAACCATTAAGTAGCTACTGAGATGAGCCAATAAAACTACAGAAATTGGTTGCAGAAATGAAGGAAATCTAGCTGAACATGAGGCCTTCTCAAGAAGAGCCGTTTCAAAAAATAGTACCGGTAGGTGACAGAACACACAGGGAAAACCTCAGATTTTTCTGCTGTACCTGGAAAAACCTGGAGGGATAGACTGAATTAATCTGATGAAAGTACAAATAAGCAACTGGACTGGTGCTGCATAGCATGATGTGTCGATTCAGAGATCATATCACATATATTTGCTGCAAATCTGACTATGAGAAAGCACCCAAGACCTATGCTAGTAAAGATGCAATCATACAAGCAGACAGATTAAGGGGAAATCTTTTTTTTTTTTTTTTTTAACAAAGAGTGAGCCAGCATAATGAAGAGGCCTCTGCAGCTCAATTTTCTGATGATAAAGCCCAAAGAAAGACTTTGCAGTGAAACCATTTTCAGTTTTCCAGAGGAAAATGCTTGAGCAATAGAAAAGCCCAGCAGTTGAAAAAAAGAATCAGAAGTACCTACAATTTGATCTAGAGGATCAGTGCTGGGAGGTTGAGATGTATCGGGAAGAAGACCGGCAACAATACAGAGTTAATAAATAATGGAAAAATTGTAAAACAACCATTTTAATAGAAGAAATGTCTGAAAAAGACTCAAAGATTTTTGTCAGTGGTAAACTTGTGGCAGAACTCTAGAGCATAAATCACACTTTTAATATTTGTAAGGACACTGAAAGGACTGAAGAAGTAGCAATAAGTAAAGCAGTTTTTGTTTCTGTTAATATTTGTGTAAACATTCCATGATGTAAATTGCATATTATATTGTAAAACAGTTCAACATAGTATGCAACCAGACATATTTTACAGCCACATTACTGTTCAATGAATGCATATTCCCTGAGCCTCAGCTTCCCGAAACTTAGTTCCCCAACAATGCTGCCATTTTAATTGAAAAGCATTGTCAGGGATTTGTGCAGGAAATGAAAGCAATTTACAGGTAGTTGCAGCCTTGTAGTGTGACTGGGATGTTGATTATATTATCATGTGGAGGGCATGACTCCCTGCCAAAAACACTGGAAAAAAGTGTTTTGGGGCAATTTTTAGCACATTGACTTTCAGGGAGTTGAGGATCAGGGAGTTGGCATTCATCTACTCATAGGGAAATCCTATTTTAAATGTGAATTGGGGTGTTTTTCAGTGACTACTGATATGCTATTGGTGTTAAAGTATGCATCCAGGCTTTACACTGCAACAAGATAAAGGCTGTAAGGAAGCAAGGTAAAGTTAATATAATGTGTTTTTTAAACACCTTTATTAAGTTATCACTTATGACATAGACAAACATACATTAATAGAAAGGAAAACAAACAGTATTAACATTTTTTACATTTACATACATTATACATCACACATCTTTTCTTTCTTTGCAATTATTAGTCCATTACTTAAATTGCTGAATTCCTGCCTTTCCTTAAACCTCACTCCTCCTCCTGAATATTGTTCTGCGTGTACTGTTCCCACAATTTCCATTTATATCTATGAAATTTGCGCCTTTCTGTTTCTAAAGATCCCTCTTCCAGTTCTTTCATCTTTTATAATTGGTTTAGACTTTGATTTCCATTTTCTAGTAACTGCAGTCAACAGAATTAAACTTAATAGAGCTTTACCATATCTAGACAATTCAGATCTTGTGTTCCAGCTTAAAAAAATCATATGTTTAGTTACAGCCATTTGCTCACCCAATATTTTAGACAGAGTACTCTGTAGTGAATGTTTAAAATTTGCCAACTCCATACACTCCCAAAACATATTTTCAGGGACCTCTGTCTTCCCCATCACATCTCCAACATTTGCTATCTACCCGAAGAAAAATTCTTTGAAGTCTGCTTGGGGTGTAAAAATACCTATGCAAACACTTCCAAACAAAGATACTAAAATCTTCTGGAACTTTGTTGGGAGCCATACATGTGCCCTTCTATTGTTCTCTTCTAAATTACTTTTCCAGTTTCCTCTGATTGCTTCTTAGAGTTATCATGCAATATTTTATATGCCCTACTAATTATTTTTAACAGCAGCTTCTCTTTTAGATTTGAGTAAAAACTGCCAAAACGGGGCTTCCACTTAAGATTCCCCTGTCCCTTTCTCTTCACCTATACTCTGATATCAACCCCCGCTATAGAAGGCAGTCTCTAGCCTGCAGTTCCAGTGCTTTTTTAGCCTTATCCCACTCCATTACCTTTCTCTTGTTCTTGTTATTTGCTCCCAATACCTTGGTTCCTTTGCCAGTTTTCTCCTGTAAATTCCAGCTCTGTCTTGCCTACTTTCTCTACCTCTACTTGCTGTCATTTCTAATGGCAAAATCTCCTTTCTCCATTCTCATGTTGGCTTAGTTCTTAGAATACTTTCTTATACTTTATAAATGTTATATTGTTTATTGTTATCATTTTCCTTAAGGATCTGCATCCAAAATCCCACTGTCTATTTGCTGAACTCCCCCCACCCCATTTCATCATCATCCCTTTCCATTTTGAATTATAACCTTCGGCTTGTGTTGTGTATGTGAGCCCTAACTGTGTAGCTCCAAAAGATTCCTTCAAATCAGGCAATCTTAAACAACCTTGTTCGACAAATTAGTATAATATTGTGATCTTGGGATTCTGGAGGGATGTACAAGTTATAGTATATTTAACTTCTAAATGGCACTGAGCAAGTAGTAATATAAAAATAAAGTTTGAAACTGCGAGAGGTAAATAGTTATACAAGTTGTTACCACCCCAGCAGCCTTTCTGCTTTAATGCATCGAATATAACAATACACAATTTAGTTTATTTATTTAAGGGTTGCCAGTTTATTTTTTCTTAAGGGAAAAGTTAATGTTTGCTGAAAGCATGTAAGTTATTTTTTCACACCTGGGAGTAGAATATAGATCCACACAAGTAGTAAACAAGTAGCAAAGTGTTGGGAGTGATCAGCCGATCCCAATCTCTGTTTAATGCATTACTGGCTTTTAAAAGCCTTTATTGCATTTGCAATCAAACCTGAGTGTTGTAGATCTCTGTGTGTGGCATAAACCATAGCAACTATTTGATACAATGTAGCAGGTGGTTTACTACAGGTTAAAGTTTTAAAAAAAAAAAAAAGCACTGTAGTGCTGCATGGAGGCAGGGTGTAAACTAATAAACTATAGGATCATAGGAGGTCCCTAGGCTAATGGCCCTGGAGCCCTTACAAGCCTAGCTAAGAGTTTATCCCCAAAAAGAAACTTCAGTCAACACCTGTCACCCCTGTCAATGAGGGACCCAGGTGGAACTTCTGGCACAAATTTGTGTTTCCCATCCACTCATCAAAGTTGCGCTTGAAGAGGGTCAGTGAGGTACTCTGTTGTGTATGGGAAATCTATTCCAGAGACAGGGCAGCTGCTGCATTGGGTTTTGTTGATGCTGCATATTAGATTCAGGCCTTTCGAGCAGGTAATGTGTGAGGAGTTACACTTACGGATATGGAGCATCTCTAGTAGGGCAGGGTCTGAGATTGCCTTGTAGGTGAGACACAGATCACCTCTGAGCAATCTGTACGATACTGAGTAGAGTGACAGTGATTTGAGCCTGTCCACATAGGACAGGTTTTGGAGGCCATGGATTCTCTTTTTTAGATATTTCTGTGGCCTTTCCAGTTGGTGCAGATGTTTGGAGAGGTACATACCAAACAGGGCGTTATACTCAATTATTGGTCTAATGAGGGAGGAGGATAGAGAGCTAATAACCTCCTTTTCTCTGGATGCAATCCCTTTACTTATGAGATGAACCAAGTAAAAGGCTTTTCTGACCACTGCTGCTATATGATGGTCGAATGTGAGATTGTTAACCTGAGTACCCAGGTCTCTCACCACAGTTTGTGTGCTTAGGGGGTTGCCGTTGATGTGGTAATCAATAGGAGCCGTGTTTTTGCCGAATGGTAGGATACATTTTTTTTTGCATTTAGCTTGAGGCCATGACTTTGGCACCAGTCATTAGTTGCTGTGAGACCCTTTTGCATTATGTTAACATCATTTGGGGAGTCAATGACAGCACCTAACTTACAGTCATCTGCAAACTTAGTCAGCCACAGACCTTTTGTCTTTGCCTGGACCTCTGAGAAGTAGCTGCCAAACAATAATGGTCCCAGGACAGATCAAAGGCTGCTACAGTATCTAATATTTGACACAATTTAGTGTCCAAAAGGTCGTGTGGAAATTTATCGTAAAGTTCATTCTGCATGCAAGAGACTTGTTCAATAAGGCGATCCTCTTCTGGTTTAAAAAAACTCATTTAGGAGCCTCATGTAACTGAAACTCAGTTCTAAATTTAAATTCTGCCACTTATTGAGTAAATCCCGATGTTGTTCACCGTAAGTTGGCATTTTGAGAATCCTCAGGCCACGAGGAACAGTACGTAATTCCAGGCAAGCTTCAAAATGATATCACTACAACTGTAAGCGTTTAAGTTTGTGTAAAAAGTCTTCAAGCTTGAACAGTTCTTTACGTACATTAATTAACATTGTATCGTTCCTCACCTCTGAATTAGTGGTTCCAGTAGTGTTAATGGGTCTGTAATCCAACAACAGGTTAACATCCGTTGCAAGTAGTTGAGTTAGCCTTCCTGCTGCTCGTTCATTCATAAAGATCTCCCTTTTGGTTGTTGAAGCTGTTGCCACAGGATTAACAGCTCCTTCCGCCATGGTTACCTCTGGTTTCGAATAAATTATAGAAAGGTCCAACGTGCTATACACCAGCGGTACAAGAGCTTCACCCAATAAAGTCACCAAAATGATGAGTAATACAATAAAGGAAAATCAAAGGTGAAGCAGCCCACAGCAGGAATAATGCATAAAAGTTCTGTTTATTTAAAAATGTTAGCGCTTTCACTGCTATTACTGCCGCTTGTGGAATGGCAGTTAAGAAGTCTGCTGAATTTAAATGCATATGTTTTAAATGATACAAAACATTTTTTTAAAAGATTTATATGCATATAGTAACAGAAATAATGACACTTCTGAATATATTCTAGTTATGCTTACTTTAGATGTACAATCTTTGTTTACCTGTATTCCTAATGATATAGGAGTTGAGATGCTGAAAGAACATTTATGTGAACATAGCAGTTTTTTTGGTTCTTTTATTGAATTAATTTGCCTTTTCATGGAAATAATATTAGAAAACAACGTTTTTGTGTTTAACCAATCTATATATTTGCAAGTGCTTGGGGGGGGGGGGGGTCATAGCTCTAATTGTAATAAGCTGATTGCTGCAATGTAAAGATCAAGGGGAACATTTTTGGGGTGAATGTACTCAAGTTTGCAGATTTCAAACATTCCATACTGAGTACTTTGGCAGAAATGCTGTGTGTGTGTGTGTGTGGGGGGGATTGTAACTAAGGAAATGATTCTTTTGAGATTACCTAGACAGAGTAGGGCCTTAATGAGTTTATTATCATTGGCTGCCAAAAATGAATTACTATAAAATGTATTCCCAATGCAAAGGAAGTTTTGGGTATTGTAAAGAAGACAAAAGAACTGGGGGATGGAGCTTTAAAAAATGGAAGGAGCAAATTTCATAGAAGTGGAATTTGTGGGAACAGTACATGCAGAAGCAAGGTAGAAGTTGAGCAACTTACATAATACCTGAGTGAATAAATATTGTAAAAAAGAAAACAAATATGTATACTGCATGACAGTAACATTGAACACTATTATGTTTTTTTTTCTTTTCTATTAATGTATATAACAGAATGTTTCAGTTTAAAATGTGATAATTTAATAAAGACGGTTAAAAAAGAATCTTGTGCTGAAAGATGGTCTTCAGAAGATGAAAGTATAGTCATTACCCACAATAGTGAGTTCTTCTGATGTTCAACTTATGGTGAATGTTCTGCTATTGTTATTTACTAGGAGGCTGTATTTATCAAATTACATGTACATTGATACATTTGCAGACATTTTCTATTTCTCTTTTGTTGCAAAAATAAAATATACTGCATAAGGCTAGCGTATGTCATCATATCTATGCATCTATATCAGTACCTATTATTATTAACAATTATTAAGAAAGACCACAGTTTTACAGAACTGAGATATATCGTATGAAATAAAAATGGATTTTCAGTGTCAGACAAAGGTTAAGTCCTTTATGGGAAGAAATGAAGATGGCACAACCCAATGCAAGGTTTGACATGACCCTTTTAAGACTAGTATAGGCTGAAGCATAGCAGCAAGTACTGCTGGGAAAATGTGTTCCTACATAGTGATCATGGGAGGTAAGAATGCCCAGATATTATAACTGAATGCTAAAATACTTATTTGTTGAAGATTAATTCTTGAGGTAAGTACTCACTCAACTCTACTTTGCAGGTAAACATCTTTCCCCATAGAACTACCTGGCAGAGAATCCAGGTAAGCACAATTTTTAAGGAAGTACAGCTATGCTCCTCAGTTCTTCTAGCAAAACTGTAGACTCTCTGGCCCATTTGCTTATCTGCCAACATTCACTCGTACTGATGCTTATCACATGCTGAACCTTATGGTGCAAAGGAGTTTGAGCTTTAAAGTTACAAATTTGTGGTCTCAGATGGGCAATCAGTCTGCTCTCTGCTGCTTAGCTATTATCTCCTAGTGGAGGAACAAACTGGTTGTATGGGCACTTAATAGAAGGGAGCTTGATGGTCACTGAGCCTGGGAGAAAAATTAAAATTTATAGATATTTTCATTTATACTCTGCGGTGGTGGTGCTGCGGTAGCGTTGTCGCCTCACAGTTAGACGTTGCCCATTCGATTCTCAGTTAGAGCGTCTTCTGTGTAGCGACATGCGTTAATGGGCGTTCCTTCATTGAAGGTTGTGTGTTAGGCCCGGCAAGCCAGTACGTAAAAAATCTACTGTCAATCATTAGCAGACCAGAGTTCCGCTGTGGCGACCCCTAACCGGGAAAAGCCGAAAGACACAAATATAGATATTTTCATTTATTATGAAAATAAAATGAAAATAAAAATATGTAACATGCCTAGATTTGAAGAAGCTAAAGTGGTGAGAGCAAATTCAGTGCAATGCTGTACTGAAATCCCTTACATTACAATAGCAGTCACAGATACATTTTGCAGCTGAGCATTTCATAATGAAACCTCAAAGTGCGACTGTAATGTGGCCTTTTACACATGCACCACCATCAGTCTGACATGTTGCATTATACTTGATTTTAATTGTGCTGAGCTTTTCCTCATTTTGCTGACTACAATGAAATGAACTATAGTATTTCTTTGTCAAGTCATCATTATTTCCTAAGTAAAGTCCTGTATGTTTTACCATAAATATTGAATGTGTTTTGTAGAGAAACACAAACCATATTATTACTGCCTGGAAGTTTCATAATGAAATTCCCATGGGGAATTGAGATATGAGCTTTTATGCGTTATTACTAGCAGCTTTACTTTAGAAGCCTTCACTGCCACAATCTGGCATGTTTTATAATGTTAGGTTAATATTGTGAGTAATTGTGCTGAACAACTCAGTATATATATAGTACAAGACTCACTTAGAATACTACATTACTAAGCTGTCATGGCATTAGAAGTAAAAATCTACTTATTTCTCTTGAATTTAGAACTGTTTTGTCATTGGAATTATAATATCTACTTCAAGTTTGAACATTTGCTATTTAATAGAAGACAAAGGTGTATATGTGTATCTACACTTGCTTTCACCAGCTAAGTGTGCGTTGTAGCTCAGGGTCATGACAGTTTTCTTAGAAACGTGTGGTAATAGTCCACATGATGAGACAGATATAATCCTTTTTGTTAGATACCACTAGTAGTCTTTTACAGCTATCTGGGTGTCCTGTTCTTGCCACATAGCTTACAATAAATATTATTTACACTTTGAATATTTTTAGGCCACTAAATTACATAAATTGTTTTTAACAAGTGACAACCAACATACTACTCTGTTCTTGGGGGAGTTACTATTTTCTTTCATTGTATATGCTGCAGGAATAAAATATTTTACTTGCTGGAGCAGGCATTGTATACCGACTACTGAGAATGTTGACTGATTTCTCTAAATGCTATTAGATCATGCAAAACAGAATAAAAGTGGGATTATTCACCAGGTGCCTTGTCCTGAAAATTTCATATGAATTACATTGAAATAAGAATGAGACATTGTCCTTTAAAGTTAGGGTAAAATTTTATTTATTTATTTTACATTTGTTAACCGGGGGTGTCTGACTGAGCCGAAAAGGCCCTTTTTCAGCAGAGGCCCAGGGAGAAAAGCTCCACAAAGAAAAATTACAGACACATTTAGTTATTTAGACATGATCAATATACACACAAATTACGAGAGACATGTTTTTTACAGTGGTATGCAGCACATAAACAGTTACAGTGGAGAGAACAAGCAAAAAAATATTAATTTTAAAAATAAAGGTAATTAATAGATTTGTGGTGTACAGCTGAAATTTGGAACATAGGTAGAATACATAAATAGTACACAGGTACAGTACATACATTGTAGATTAGCCAATGTTTGTGAGTAAGATTGAAAACTATTATCAAGTGCTCTAGATTTAGTATGTATATGTTATCCGCTTTCACTAGCCTGGGGAGCAATCATGGCACTGCCAACTTTGTTTGAGATGTTGCCTGATGAGGTCTTTAAAGGAGGCTTTGGATATGTGTTTTGAATGCTAGTAGGGACAGAGTTCCATTTTTTAGCCACTGAACTACTATATAGTGCATATCCAAAGCTGTTGTAGCTGTTGGTGACTTCTAGTAGTAGTTTGCTTGATGATTTAAGAGGCCTTTTGGCTGAGTGATGTTGTACTAGGTTTTTGAGGGCAGGACACTTATTGGGGAGGTAATAGATAGAATGACAGAGGCAGAGCTGATTGTAGGTTAGGAGGTTGAGCAGTTCAAGCCAGTGGAGCTGTCTCAAAGCAGTACAGTGATGAGTTCTATATTAGCAATTTGCAACAAAGCGGGCAATTCTGTTATAGCAGGCTTCCATTTTGCTTAGTTCAGTTTTGTTGAGATTAGTCAGAATGGGAGATGCATAGAGTAGGGTGGATAAAAGTTGGGAGCGAGCAATGGCTGATCTTGTGTTGTTGGTAAGAAATGGTTTGATACGGTAGAGTGACCCCAGTTTGGCATGTACTTTTTTAATAGTTAAGTTGAGATGACTATCAAATTTTAGGTGGGAGTCTATGGTTATTCCCAATAGCTTAGCCTGTGCCACTGGAGCACTTGGAGTAGCATTTGTGGAGTAGATAGTGAATTGACTGTTAGTGTTTTTGTTAGAATTGGTTATAATCATAAGCTGAGTTTTCTTTGGATTGAGGATAAGCTGGGCTTTGGTAAGGTAGTTTTCAATGTCAGAGAATGCTAGTTGAGTTGTTTGCAGGAGGGTGGGAATGTTTTGTGCAGCACAGATTAAGGTAGTGCCATCTGCATACTGAATTATAGATGCATGCTGTGTGGAGGTATGGAGGTCATTTGTGAAGACTGTGAATAGTAGTGGTCCTAAGATAGAACCCTGTGGGACTCCTATAGTTATGGGCAGCTGAGGAGAGAGAGAATTTTCCCATTTCACAGCTTGGTACCTGTCAGTTAAGTAGCTTTGGAACCAGGTAAGAGTGGAATTTGATAGATGATATTGGTTTAGTTTGTTTAGCAGGAATTGGTGTGAGACTGTGTCAAATGCTTTGGACATATCCAAAAAAGAGTTGACACTTGTAGGCCCTCATTTATGAGATGGTTTACTGTGTCTGTGAAGCAGAGGAGGGCTGTAGTGGTACTATGGGCAGGTCTGAAACCATGCTTTGTAGGTGACAGGATGTTGCTGTCTAGGAGATAGTTTAGCGTCTGGGTATGGATGCATTTTTCTAGGATTTTGGCCAGGGGGGAGAGTAAAGCAATGGGTCTGTAGTTATTAAGTTCAGTGGAGGTCCCGCCTTTATGTATGGGTGTAACATAGGATATTTTCCAGAGTTTGGGCACATAGTTTTCAACAATTGATCTGTTTATGAGAGCGGAGACTGGGATAGCAATAGCATCTGCTGTGAGTTTCAAGAAATAGCTGGGGAGTAGGTCGGCTGCTGTTGATGAGGTTTTTAGTTTGGAGAGCATGCTTTTGATTGAAGTGGTGGAAACTGTTTTGAGGGTAAAGCTTGTATTAGTTTTATTTGTGTTGGGGGGGTAGTGAGGAAGGAACTGTCCTGTGATACTACAGATAGAATTGAGTTCACAAAGTGGGAGTTGAATTGTGTTTCGATGGGAACTTTAGTGTCAGGGTTGGTTGGTTTGGGGGTAGCCTTTTGGGTGGATTTTAGTAGCTGGTTTACATTTTTCCAAAATTTTTGTGGGTTGTGTTGGTATTTAGTTTGTAATGTTGTGTAGTAGGATTTTTTGTCCAGCCTAATGCATTTTTTTGCACAGTTGTGCAGTTCTTCGTACTTAGTTAGGCTTTGTGTTTCTTTGTTTTTTTGATAGTAAAGCCAGGCAGTGTCTCTGGACTTTTTATTTATTTTTTATTTTTTTATTTTTATTTTTACATTTGTTAACCGGGCTAGTCTAACTGGATATATTTCCATTTTCAGTAGAGGCCCGGGGAGAAAAGCTCCGGCAATTATAGAATTACAACATTAAAAATTAAAAATTAAAATTTAAAGAATTAAAAGTAGAAATTAACAGAAAAGATTTTAATAAAAATACAACAAGGACTTGTGCTTAGAGATAGAAAGTATGCTGTACAACCAGTATTAATAAGATAGAGAAAGAAGTTAGTTAATTAAGTGTAAATTAATCTACTAGAGAGAGTTTGTTGGCATATAGATTTGGGAGTATCAGTTAGTCTATCTTACAAGGAATTAGTATGTAACAAATGCATTAGGAGTGTTAGTAATTTAAGCGAGAATAGTAGGAATTCGAAATTTAGGGAGCTGTACTTAGTAAAGGGAAATGGTTAGTCAGGCTTGCTACAGGGGCATAACCAGTGTGTTTGGAGGTGTTTTTTGAGGTTATGTTTAAAGAGAGGCAAGGAAGAAAGTAATGTTAGTTCATTGGGCAGTAGGTTCCAGTGTTTTCCCACTGTGTTACAAAAAAGAGAGTCTCCAGCCAGGTTATTAGACTTGCCTATGCAAGCAAGCAGTTTCTTAGAGGAGTGCAGGGAATTCAGATTTTTGTAAGGCTGGAGGATTTGTTTGGTTTCTTTACTGAGCCAGGGGTTTGTAGAGGTTCTAACCTTGATTTTGCGCAATGGAGCGACAGTGTCTAGGTGTTGTAGAAATGTTTTGTTGAAATATGCTACAGCCTGGTCAAGTGGGAGGGATTTTAGGGGGGGGTCCAGTCACAGTTACACAGTAAAGTGTTGAGGACCTCAGGAGAGAATTTTTATGTGTTTCTAGTGGATATATAGTTAGTGGTTTTACATATGCTTATTCTGCTAAGTATAAAGTATATTATGTTTTGGTCACTTAAGGTGTCTGGGAGACTGCCTGTGTGAGGGCACAGTGTGGGGTTGTTAGTTAGGACCCAGTCAAGGATGGATTTCCTTTTAGATTTTTTTATCACATCTAGTTGGAATTTGGACTAGCTGCTGGTAGCCATGGAGATTTATTAGATTACTTGGTGGTTCTGATATACAGGTGAACCAATCTAGGTTGAAGTCCCCCAGAATAAGGGTTTCTTGTGAGTATGTGGAAGAATACCAGGATAAGAAGTCTTCAAGGCTAGCAGGTGTATTACCAGGTGGAATATAGATCACAATTGTGGTGATGACCTTTTTAGGGTGAAGTTGAAGTTGTGAGATAAGTATGTCCCAATTATTGGGGGAGGGGTAGGAGTTTGGTAATTGATGGACAGTTAAGTTGGATTTGTACAGTAAGGCAGTTCCACCCCCTTTACGAAGTGGTCTGTCTTGTCTAATGATATTGTAGCCGGTAGGGAGAACTTCTGAGTTAGCTATGTTTTTATTTAGCCATGTTTCTGTTAAAGCAACTATGTCTGGGGAATAGTGTGCTATTGTGGCCTGGAGTTCAGGTATTTTATTTTTGATACTTCTAATATTAATATTTAGCATTAAAAGATGGATGGTTTTACTGCTGTTGTTGATTTGCCCAGAGATGAAGAAAGTGGGGGTGTTATGTTCTGACATTTGTGTTGGACAGGATGGATTTGGGCCTGGGTTGGGGTGGATATCCCCACTTATGGTGAGCCTGGAGTTAAAATGGTTATACAGATGTTGGAATTTGTTGAGGAGTGTGAGAAAGTATTGTGTTTTTTTGGAGTAGGAATGAGAGCATATGTGTTTAGTTCTGAATTGGTCCATTATGTAGTTCTTGAATAACTGTGGGTAGATATTATTATAATGTGTGGTGTCTGTATACGAGAGTGCATAATGCAGTGTTGTGCTACTAAGTTTAGGGATATTGCTAGAGTGATAACTTGTGGTGTTGTAAATAATTATGAGAAGACAGACTAGGCTTAGTTGTGTGATAGTCATGGTTATAAAGTTTAAGTTGTTTCTAGGTGGGAGGTCTGAATAGGAATTATAGGGTTGCTCTATATGTGGATGGGGAAGTAGTGTGGGTGATGTAAAAAAATGCCTAGTGGGAATGAGAGTGATTGGGAGTATTTTGTGTGGAGCAAGTTGGTGTGGTATAATGTGTTATGACTTGAGGAGCTGTGATTGGTGGAGGTGATGTGAGGGTGAGCTGTGGGTGTGGCTGTGATTACTATAAATGTAGAGGTAGTGGGGGCAGGAGGGAATAGGGGGCAGGGGAGTGAAGAGAGCCCGAGTGTTAGCGAGGGCGAACGGAGTGGGGCAGAGCCAACCAAGACAAGAGAAAAATGTATTACTTTACAAATCTGAACACTTTTAAAACAAATTCCTGAGGTCTAATGGCTTACCGGCAAGCAGAATGTAATTGCTGAAGAGCACTTGTGTCCTGGTGGGAGACTAGAAATTTAAGGATGGATCCATGCTCAGCAGGATTCTAATATCGACTTTGTATTGGGGGAGGGAGATATCACAAGGGGTGTAAACCAGGTGGAATGCAAAGAAACCAGAGAGGCAATCAGTGGAAATAAGTGAAGACCTCAGAGGGGGTAAGTAATAGTTCAAACTACCTGTAAAGTGAAGGAGAGAAGAGACAGCAAAGTTTACTAAGGTTGGGAGTGTGTCTTCACATTGACCTGCTGATTAGTAACCAGTTTGTGCACAGGTTAGAGTAGGGAGATACATTAGCAATGAAGGGGAATGTATAGAGATGCAAATAAACAGGTGGGCCTCCAAGCGATACAAACTAAGGCAGAAAGCACTGAGAGGGCTACTTGATGGTTAATTTAGTCACCAAAGTTTTTAATTATGTAAATTAGTCCTTTATCTATAAGATTTCATATTTTGAAAAAAAAGAATATGTTTTCCTGTCTTATTTAACTAGTTATATGGAGCTCTAAGATACTGCTGCTTTCAGTTAGCCATTCAGGCTCCGCCCCAAATTTTGAATTCTAATAAAAAAATTTAAAAAAAAATTTTTTTGCATTTTAATGCTTCAACATGACTGAAAACGCACATTTTTGACATCTTTTTTTTTTAATTTACCATGAAAGGAATTGAAAACAGCACTTTTTTCAGCTGTCTTTTATAAATGATGCTAGGTGTCAATTTCCAAAGGTCATTCTAATATACCCTGCAGTTGTTGTCTTTGGAGGTGGATGATTTTAAAGAGAACCTAGAAAATCTTAAAACAAGCATTCAAAAACAGGCTGACACCCTCAAGGAAAAGCTACAACACCACAAGACAAGGATAACAGCAATAGAAGTTTCTCTAAATGACTTAGAAAGCAGACTTAAGGAAGAGGTAACACAAAGAACTGCTTAAACAAAAGACTTGGCTGGTTAATAAAGTAGATGACTTGGAAAATAGGGAGAGGAGAAATAACATCAGGATTTTCGGATTACCTGAAAACACAGAAGGTGAGGATATTATTTCCTTTTTATCAAGCTGGATCCCTGACTTTTTAAATTTAAAAGAAGGACTTACCTTTGGCATTGAAAGGGCGCACAGAACCCTGCCACTAACTCAAACTCTCCTCCTAGGTCAATAATTATCAAATTTCTTTCATACTTGGACAAGGAACTGATTTTAAGATCTGCTTGGAGAAAGGCACTGATAAGATTTGATAACAATTATTCATCTAGAATAATGGAACAAAGGAAAAAAGTGTGGCCAATGATAAAGTTTCTGAAACAAAATAACATCAAGGCACAACTTGCATATCCAGCTAAGATAAGAATACTGTATGCCAACGAGATGAGGACTTTTATTGACTTAGAGGAAAGCCTCTTCATTTATTAAAACTAATAATGTGATTACTTTACCAGAAGATATGGATTGGATGTCACCTTCTCTCAAGAGAACAAAAGAAACAAATGTCTGGACAGATGTCGAAAAGAAGCAGCAAAAGACTGATACTGTTACAGCCAAATCTCTCAAAGCATCTACTGTGATATGGATTGTTTTAACATTACTTTAAAGGACTAATTTTACTGCTTGGAATTTTAAAACAAAGGTAACTAACTACTAGAATCTTTATCTATATTTTTTGAAAATAGATGACATGAGAGTTTTCATATTACCTCAGGTGTGTAAAATAGGATACTTTTCTTTCACAGAAGGAGGGTTATATAGCACATAAAATATTTATACTGTAAATCAACATACATAGTATATGTGTATTTTCTCTTAATTTTCTTTCTCTTCTCATTATTTATTTTAACTGCATCTTGTCTCCCTTTCTAAATTCTCTCCTATTTACTATACTAATATAGTCTGTATATATTTAATATCTCACTATCTATACATAGATAAATAATAGTCTAAAATAATCTAGTTTTAAGGTAGACTAATTGGAATAGTGAACTTAATTGTTATTACAATGTTTATTAGATTAATGATAGTCACTGTTATGCTTATTGGGATTGGGGACATGTTCGTGATTAACTCTGAAATGTTACATTCATGTACATATGTCCTTTGAATTATTTCCTTTTAGTATTAACAAATATATAAAAAAAAAAGGAGGGAAAAATGTACTGTTGGTTAAGAGAAGTGAAGCTTTTTTCACATTCTATTTGCGTTGCCATAGCAACAGTAAACAATTGCTGCAGTTTCTAAGGACACTGTGAACCTGCGAAGTGCATTTAGCCTCACAGCTAACAAATGATAAGAAAAAGTAATGTTGTTTAGTTATTAAAATGAAGGTAAAATAAATACATAATAGGACTATTTGTAAATATTTTATGATTTATCCTCATAGGATTACATATTCCTGGAAACACAAATGAAATGCTCCCAAACTACATGTGCACTTAAATGTAGCTGCTTGATTAAAAAGTATTACTCAGTTTGACATGCTGATTCCACAAGCTGTCTGCACTGTAAAAGTTACATTTTATATGTTACTTGAAATTGACAGTCTCTAGAGCACATGAAAAGATACATATTACCTTTTGCAACATGTTATCTTTGCAGTTACCTCACACTCTTTACAAACTCACTTGGCAATTGATAGCTATTAAATGTGCCCTTGAAATGCTATTGACATTTTGACAAAATATAATCTGAACTATAAAATGAATGACTTGAAAGAAGTGAAGTAATGCGTAGATTTCAAAGAGAGTTCTTGACATTACAGTATAAGTTGTTGTGTCTTTCGGCTTTTCCCGGTTAGGGGTCGCCACAGCGGAACTCCGGTCTGCTAATGATTGGCAGTTGATTTTTACGTGCTGAGTTGCCGGCCCTAACGCACAACCTTCAACAAAGGTACGCCCATTCACGCATGTCTCCACAGAAGACGCTCTAGCTGAGAATCGAACGGGACAACGTCTTGCTGTGAGGCGACAACGCTACCGCAGCACCACCACCACGGATAGATACATTACAGTATAAGTAAAAATGTATATTCACAAGGAAGTATTGAAATGTTTTAGTCTTCCAGTTAAAATAGCTTACTGTCAACATTTTGTGATATCAGAAAGTTTGAAGAGCTAAGAAATTACTATTATTTGTCTTTATAATGTTTATTAGATAGATGTTAGACTCTGCTTTGTTTAATGAATTGTCACACATGTTTATGAGGAAAAGTGGACTCAATTAGATGTTATTACAATAGTTATTAGATTACTGTGGCAGTGCTGCGGTAGCGTTGTCGCCTCACAGTAAGACGCTGTCCGGTTCGATTCTCAGCTAGAGCGTCTTCTGCGTGGAGACATGCTTGAATGGGCTTACCTTCGTTGAAGGTTGTGCGGCAGAGCTGGCAATTCGGTACGTAAAAATCAACTGCCAATCATTAGCGGACCAGAGTTCCGCTGTGGCAACCCCTAACCGGGAAAAGCCGAAAGACACAACAGCAATAGTTATTAGATTAATGGTGGGCACTGTTATGCTTAATGGGTTACGGGGCATGTTAGCGATTAACTCTGAAATGTTTCATTTATATAAATACTGTCAGTTGAATTATTTCCTATAATATTAATATATAAAAGGAGAGAAAAATGTACTGTTGCTTGTGAGAAGTGAAGCTTTCTTTACATGCTGTCAGCCTCATGAATTATTTCATTTTTTTTTTTTTTAACACTCATTGATTAGGAACCGCTATATTTGCATTGTCATGGCAACAGAAAAGCTGCGAAGTGCATTTAGCCTTGCAGATAAATAAAAAAGTAATGTTTAGCTATTAAATTGAATTACAATCTAAAGAAGGGTAACTTCGATAACTTAATAGTACAACTTGTAAATACTTTATAAATTACTCACATTGGACTACACATTCCTGGAAACTCAACTGAAATGTCCCCAAATTACTTGTGAACTTAAATGAAACTGCCTGATTAATAAGCATAACTTACTTTAACAAACTGAATCCATAAGCTATCTGCTCTATATATGCTACATTATGTATGTCACTTGCATATGACAGTCTCTAGAGCACACGAAATAATACATATTATTTTTGCAACATGCTATATTTGCACTAACCATACATTCTAAACTAACTCAATTGGCAACTGACAAGTTATTTATTTGAAACATCAGTCTAAATATTAATTGTGCCCTTGAAATATTGTTGCCATTTTGACAAAAAACATGAATTGAAAAAGGAATGATTTGAAGAAGTGAAGTATTGTACAGATTTTAGACAGCTATTGACACTACAGTATAAGTAGAAATGTATACATGCAAGAAAAAATTTAAATGCTTTACACTTTTAGTTAAAATAGCTTATTGTTAACTTTTTGCTTTATCAGAAAATTTAAAGAGCTAGGAAATTATTTCTAATTTGTCTTTATAATGTTTACTAAAGTAATGTTAATCACTGACTTGTTTAATGGATTGCGAGTCATGTACAAGATGGACTACTGAGTGTTATTTCTGTTTACCTATGTTTGCTGAATTTCTTTTATTAGTACTGATTTAAAACAAGGGAAAGAAAGGGAAGGGAAATCTCTGTTTTTGGTCAAGGGAGGAGAGGCTTAAGAGTATTCTAATTGCCCCAAGAACTCTCTAAGATGCTCTAAACACTATTTGATTAATACTTACATAAGGTAAGTCTTGATTACCATATGGGTACCTACACATTCATTGTAGACCTGATGTGATTACCCATTCTGGAAGCAGGAGGTGCCCTATGCAGGGTGGGAATTGTTAGGGTGATCATAGTTCATTAGACTCTGCTTTGTAAATCTATAAATATGTAAAATCACTGCACACTAGAATGTAGGGCGCCTCTACTCAGAGTCAGGATACCACTGATAAGCCATGTATTTTCATAAGTGTAAGTTGAAGTTGGTGAGCTGAAGAGTGGGAAAGTAAATGAAGACAGTACACCTACAGTAGATTGATATTTCATTGGTAATCACTCATTGTCTCCTACAGAGTCCTTTTAGTTAAATTATTTTAGTAATAATCTATTTGTTGTTGGCTTATTTAGTGCATGCTCCTCTGTTGCATTTAATTTATCTGAAATGACATATCTGACATGTTTGAGCTCTCTTAAGGATAACTAAATATTGGATATTTTCTAAGTCAACATAATTGTTTACACTACTAACATTCCATCCTGATATATAAAATACTATAGAATAATATAGAATTTCATATCTCTTTTAAGAAAATTCTCCATATAATAATTTAATATATGGAGCTCAGTTGATATTGTTGGTTAAAGGTATGAGTGATAATCCAATAGATCTATTTTTATCTATTGGATTAGGAATGATTTTCATTTCATGTTTAATGGGAAATTCATATTTACTTGTATTTGATGCTTTAGAATTAATGTTTTATAGAAGTACATTTTTAAAGCCTGACCAGAATGTTACCCTACTTATATTTAAAGAAGAAAGAATATTAAATTACACTCCCAAGTTTACACACATAAAAATAACATTCAATGTTATCAGAGAATATGGTATAACTACTATAATAAAAAAAAAAGCAGCAAAAAGTTTCTTCCAACAGTAACTTGAAATGGATTTAACATTCTTATCATTATATACTAATGGCTTAAATAGTGAAAATAAAAGAACAAACTTACTAAAATATTTAAATCTAAATAAGGCACAAGTAGTATTTCTCCAGGAAACGAATTTTAAGACTAATGATAGCTTTATTTGGAACAGTCTTAGCTCAATCCTCCTATAGAACAAAGACAAAAGGAGTATCAATTCTCTGGAAGAAAAACATAATCACTCCAAAAGTTATTTATAAATATGAAGACAAAGAAGGTCTACTAGCGTTTGTTATAATTAAATTTAATAACAGAATATGGACCTTAGCTAATCTGGATTGGTTCCCAGGAATTGGAGCAGAAATGGTTAAAAAACACCTAGAGTTTATTTCCAACAATTATAAAGGAAATTTTATACTGGGAGGAGACTTTAATTGTACCTTAGAAGCTTCTGAAACCACCAGGAAGTCTTTTCGCATAGCAACTAATTCAAAAATCTTTTAAAAAATGGATTGATTCATTTCATTTAATAGACACTTTTAAAGTAAAAGATGATAAATCCTTATTATTTTCCCATAAAGACCATAGATTTGGAACACAGACCAGAATGGACAAGTTATTCATAGTTTAAGATTTGCAAACAAAAATCCTCAACTTCTCAGTAGTTCCATGCCCCTTCTCAGATAATGACTCTCTGATAATGAAGCTCCAAATAGAGTTTAAACCTTTAATCCTCTCAACTAGAATTCCATCATATATCATGATAATTAAATAATTCAGGCCCTGGATGTTGTCAAAACTATAATTATTTCTTGAAATTAATAATACAACAGAAATCAGTAGAGTCATGGTTTGGGACTCATTAAAAGCATATTTGGTAAGACCCTTAGCTGGTACAAAAACAAAGAGAGTTGGAATCTGAATCATTAGACTTGTAAACCAGACTCTTGACAGCAAAATCTTTAAAAAAAATCAGAATTGTCCAGACGTCAAAAAAGAAATAGAGGAATTAAATAAGAAATATAATGAAATTCTAACACACAAAACTTGTCTAGCCTTGGAAAAATTTTAAATACACTCATTAGCCACCTCCCCCAGATATCTACACAACTTATCTACAAGAATTAAAATACAATCTAAAGCAAACATTATCATGAAAAGAAAGGGAAAAAAGTATCAGATATAGTAGACATCCGTGAAGCATTTTGGTTCCATTATATGGAACACTTCAAAAAAAGAAGATTTAGATACCAGTCAAATAAACTTAGATGCAAACCTTATCCATATAAAAACAATTCCAGAAAACTTAAAACTAGACCTACAAAAACCTATATCCTACAAAGAAATTGTTGACAAGATAAAAGAAAGTAAATCTAACAAAGCTCCAAGGATAGATGGTATAATTATGGAATTTTACAAACTCTTCCCTTCAAAAGTAATCTCCCCTTTTCATAAAACTTTGCTAGAAGTCCAGCCAGAAGCAAAAAAAAAAAAAAAAAACACCCTCCTGGAAATATTATCTCATAACACCAATTCTAAAAGATAAACCATCAGACCTTTGCACCTCATACAGACCTATATCATTACTGAATAATGATTACAAGATATTCATGTCAATCCTAGCTAACAGAATGAAAATCCCACTTTCAAAGACAATTAATAATGATCAAACTGGATTTTTATATAACAACCACACACATGATAATATTAAAAGGATACTTACTCTTATAGATTATGTGAATAAAGAAGATAGAGAAACACTTGTAATTGGATTAGACATAGAAAAAGCCTTTGAGTGCCTCAACTGGGAATATCTATTTAAAACTTTAGCATTATTTTTAATTTCCTCCTCCCTTCATCTTATTACTAAAAAACATATATATTAATAAGTTAGCCTACATTAAATTAGGTTCTTTCACCTCAGAATCTATCCATATAACGAAAGGTACTAAACAAGAATGCCCCACCTTTCTCCTATTTTATTTGCTTTGGCTATAGAAATACTTGCAGAAATAATATGCAATAATCCAAGAATAAAAGGAATAGAAGTCTATGACCAGTACATATCTAAAATAATGCTTTTTTGCTGATGATATTTTATTAACCCTGTCAAACTCCAGAGAGTCATTAGGAGAGCTAGAAGAAGTAATGGAGAATTTTTTAAAGATTTCAGGTCTACTCTTTAATAGATCAAAATCAAAACTTCTATTTTTAAATAAGAAAAAAGAACTACAAGTTACAGATAAATCCATCATAGGAAAACAAGAACTTAAGCTAAATTATTTAGGAATAGTGTTATGCAAAAATATAAACGAAACAATATTAATAAATTATAAAAACATTATTGAAACAATAAAAATATATATAGAAAAGTAGAACAAAATTATATTAACTTTTGAAGACAGATTGCAATTAATAACAATGGTCTTATTGCCAAAAATACTATATGTATTTTTAGCAATACAGTTAATTCCTGAAAGATTCATTCGTAAGAAATAAACTCATGTTTAATAAAATTTTTATGGTATCCCAAAAAGAACAGAGTAGCTCTAACTCATCACATTAGACCCTGGAAACAAGGAGGATTGAACTTCCCAGAAACAGAAACATATATAAAAGCATCTGTGCTTAAAACTACAATAGACTGGATAAACCCAAATTATTTTGCCAACTGGAAAGAATCAACAACTGCTATATTAACAAATTAATTTAATCTGTTAAAAAAAAATTAATAATAGAAAAATCCAACAAACCCTGGCACATACTATGCATAAGTATACAATATAATATAACAAAACCTTTTAAAACAAAACTGATTAATCATTACATCAATTCCTTTAGGAAACTTATCAATCCAAACATAGATCTAAAACTTTGGTTTGACCTTTTAATCCCATTTACCATCAATAAGAACTTTCCTCCCAAAATATATAGGGAAACAACCTCCTGGGAACAAAATGGATTCTTATGCTAGTTTCAATGTGTAAATAAATTAAATGTTTTAGATATACATATGATAAAAACTGCTTACAATATTCCAACACAGGACTGGTTAACCTTACAAAGCATTCTAATGTACACTCATGATTTATGCAGATTAATTAATAATTCCTCTTTTAAAGATATTCCAAATCTAATAAGTTTTCTGTATGAATTTAAATATAATAGTTGTGAAAAAAAATTCCATTTCAAATCTATATAAAGACTTAGTAACATATAAAACAATTCTGAAACCATCATACTGGCAGTTCTTAACAAAAGGTCAGTCACTGCAGTTAACAAGAAATTAAAACTAACATCTTACTATCATTTAATTACACCTCAAACACATAGTACTGGAAAATATTTAACTGGAAATACTTACATAGAGCATTTTTAACACCAGATAGAATTAAATAGATCAGTACTACTACAAATGGTTTTTGCTGGAGGTGTGAAAAGTCAAATAAAGCAGACTGGATTCATATTTTTTATGAATGTAATAAAATTAAATCATATTGGAATGGAATCAATCATTTTTTACAAGCTTTATTTAATGAATCCTTTACCTTAACTAAAGCACTGATTATACTAAATTTAAATGAAGGTCCCTACCTGAATAAGACAAATATGTATTTGTTATGGACAATACTTGCTATATCTAGGAAATACGTAACCAGAAGGTGGAATTCAAATACACCCCTGACCTTGGAAGTATTCTACACTTTACTGAAGACAACTGCATCGATGGAAATAAAAATCAAAGAACTACAAATCTATCCCAGGACATTGGTAAATAATCCTTGGAAGAAAGTTATATCTTTGTTGAACACACTGCAATAGTCAATATTGTATCTCTGATAACTGATCTGTTAATTCTATATTTAATAACATACAGTGTATATAATTGAAAGTCAGGCTATTGTAAATATTGTATATAGTTGTTTAAAATTATATTTAAAAATATTATGTAAATGTTATTTTAATTGAAAATAAAACTTTTTTTGAGGAAAAAAGAATTCAAGATTTGATTACTCCTTTGCATTTGAGGGTAATAACCCAGTCTAAGGAGATTTTTATAGCTAACTATGAAAGAAAAAATCTGAACCAACAGTTACCATATCACAAGGAAAAAAACATCAAAATAGCTAAGCAGGTCAAATGTTCTGACACATTTCATTTGCAGTCCTCCATATTGTGGGCAAGTAGAAATATGGAAATTTGCCTCTCTTTACAGTGCAGCTGTCTCTTTGGACAGTTAAGAGTAAATGCTTACCATAACAGAAAGCTTTCAAGAACAGTCAGTACAACAGCAAATCATAATACTTGGGTATACTTTTTTCTCTATTCTTTCCCACAGCTTTCATCAGCTCTGTCCTCATATATACAAAGTGTCTCACATCAGCTTTGACTGGTTAATGAGGCACACATACAGCCAGTACTATCAGAAACGTTCTCCTGTGCTTCATACCCTTAATGGCTTTATATAGAAGTGTGTTTTAAATAAATCAACTGCCATCTCTACATCAAACATATTATTGTGATAGACAAGGACATTTTCACAGTCTTTACTGATTCCAATGAAAGTGACAGTACAGGGTTTAAATTTGCACCACTGACACATGCAAGGGGCAATTGACCTTTATATAGTAAATGCACTCTGCAGCCAACACCTACAACACCAAGCTAAGCAGCTTAACAATTTTAAGCTGCATAGTACACTTATAATCACTTGCTCCATGCTCAGTACCCTCCACTGCTGTCATGTTAACCATAACTGAAACTGTTTCAAGATTATTTTGCAAGTGCACACAATGTTTTTTTAGGAAGGATTAATGTAATCACTCCAGCACCAGCAGTCATTTCCCAGACTTCACAGTAATATGCTATAACCAAAAAACACACTGAAGAAAAAAATAAAGAAGAAACACCACAACTTCAGCCACCATGTTGTAAGGACCACACTGACATCAAGGTATACTGGTTACAGAGAATTTATTCTGGTACCTCGGCCTTTCGTCTTCATGGAATAATTTATGTAACTAAAAACCACATCCATTTATACACCAGATACTCAAAAAACATTGAATGAAATTAATTCAATTAAATAATTATACAATTAAATATACTAAACACTTCCTAAGGGAAAACGAGTGGAGAAAAAAGCAGAATCACCAAAAAAAAAAAAAACACATACTCAAAGAGAATGTACCAAGTATTCAAAAAATAAATACCCTACAAATGCATTTTAAAAAATCACATCCCTTATATAAACATGAACACTAAATAAATAAAGACATGAATAACTGCTACATACTAATTTATAGAAATAGTTAAATGACATGTTCATAAAGTGATATTACTATCCAAATTCATACCTCTAGGGTATAAAGTATGATAATTAATAATCATTCTTTATTCCAACCTATTTAATTCCCTTCTAAAACTGATAACTAAAGGCCGTGCTAAAATGCTAAAAAACAAACCATTTGCTGAACCATCATGTTTGGACATGAACTGTGCCACAAACGGACTGTTTGCTTTGCATCTCCTGATATCCACCAAATGCTCCAAAATATGTACCTTAACTTTCCTAGTAGTTTGCCCAATGTACCAACAAGTGTCACTACTGTCACATCCAATGATGCAAACTACACCACAAGAATTACAATTAAATAACTCTCTGTCTTTACATATCCCCCCATTAATCTTCAATCCATCCACATTTTTGACTCTGCTACAAATTGAACAGTTACTACAAAAGTAAGTTCACACTTTATCCATTGCTTGAGTTTTAAATGTTTCCCCATTAAGTAGTTCTTTCAAATTGTTATATTTCCCATAGGAGAAAGTGATGTGTGGTGGAAATAGAAATCCTATTGACACATCTTCACTAACAAGACACCAAACCTGTTTATATCTTCCAAAATAGAAAAAAATGGAAAATCTTGTAACAAAAAAATAACTTCTCCATATGTTCCTCAGTTCTTATACAATGTCTGGCAACCTTTCTTGTGTTACATCTTACCCCCTGAATGTTATACCTAGCCTTAGTAAGGCTACTATCTGAATATCCTCATGAAATCAATCTGTCATACACTTGGTCCAAATAACCATCTCTAAGCTTTTCATCAGATGTATTAAAATAGATCCTTCTAAATTCCCCATAAGGCAAGGAATTGATTAAATGAGGGGGGTGCATGCTGCCAGCGTGTAAAAAGTTATTGACCAAAGTAGACTTTCTCTAGGGTTTGTGCTGAATCATGTTCTGGTTATCTATATAAAGTTTCACATCCAAAAAGGAAATATTACGGGAACTATTATAAGTATTCCTTGATGTCAGTGTGGTCCTTATAACATGGTGGCTGAAGTTGTGAATATGCTATAACCAGCCAGACCAACCTAGCACAATTACTGTTTACCCTTAAAATAAGGCAACCATTAAATATTTGCATGGTAGCAAGAGCTCTAATCAGTCATTCCTCAAAAGATAGATGTCACCAAGTCTAGGCAGATATTCTTATACAAATAAATCAACTTCTAAAATAAATATCAATTGTTGTTCTTCTTTCGGCTTTTCCCGGTTAGGGGTCACCACAGCGGAACTCCGGTCCGCTAATGATTGGCAGTAGATTTTTTTTTTACGAGTGCTGAGGTGCCAGCTCGACACCCAACCTTCAATGAAGGCACGCCCATTCTACGCATGTCTTTTGAATGCCACTCCACGGGGAGGACATGCAGACTCCACACAGAAGGCACTCCAGCCGAGAATCGAATGGGAGAACCTCTTGCTGTGAGGCAACAACGCTACCACCGCGGCTTTCACTAAAATAAATATCAGTACTTTGTAAAATTAAATATACAAGGAGCTGTACATATGCTCAAAGAATAAAAAAACAGTGTTAATAGTCAGAATGCCTACTTTGTCCTATTAACATTTGCTAAACGAGTTATTGAATTCTAAGTCCAAATAGTAGTTTCACAGTCTCACCGCAATGCACTATAGGCTTAAACTTCTGTATCTGAGATGAAGTCCACTGTGCACACTTCAAAAACAAGGGGAAAAAAAGTTGCCCCTTCTCTCTACATGTCCTTTTGGATTTAGTTTTGAAAGTAAATGTTCCTGTTTTCACAGCCACATAACTCTAAGGGGAGGCTAGAATCCAAATAATGTAACCCACACTTTGACTATGCATAACATTTCAAGACATTGAGCTTTGTGCAGTTATAAAGCTAATTTCTCTTTGCTGCATTTCCACTGAAATAAATTTCATGTTTTTCACATTTTATATGCTTGAGATCTACTGAAAGCTACAAATCCAGTTTTTACAAAAAAGAAACATCCATTGAACTGAACTTAATACAGCTTTTCTGTATGTTTCACTGAATAGTTACTGGCTTTAGCTACCTGTCAGAATTATAACTAATCAAACAGTAACTGTGAAATGCTCTAGTACTACAATTATAAAAAAAACTATGTACATTTCTTATCAAATAGAGATTTACTGTTATAGTCACATCCCCTTTGAAGAGCCCCATGTTACAGTAAGTACTTTATACAACTGTACCATCTTCAACGCTGTCAAACTATAATGTTTTTTGAAGTGTGGACAGTAGTCCATGTAGCAGCTTCCAATATATTTTTCCTAAAACATGTTGCTGATACAGTAGCTGTGTTCTTTGCAGATTTTTATTATAGCTGACACAGCAAAAAGCAATATAGTAGGTCAACCACTTACAGTTTACTGACAAGTAGGTTTGTTCCTTCTCCTGAATGTGACAAAAAGCTGATTTCCTCTGAGTTAATTTGTTTCCTTACTGCAATGTCAGAGATTTCTGTGCACATCAGCACCTATTCCTTTCATTCTGCATTTTGGTAAGCCAAATAAGATTGCGAATCAGTCCATACCGCTACCAATCACTGAGACAGCTTTGCATGAACACTATACTTGTAGCACTGAAAATCCTATAACCAGATGTCACAGCAACCAGAAATAGTGCTTTCCAGAAAAAATATTCTATATCCACTGTATTTGCTAGTTTAAAGTTAATTTCAACCTAATTTAGACCTCATGAGGAAGAATTATGTCCCCTAGGTGGTCTTAAGTAAAGAATCATTTGCAAACTGTACTTTGCTGCTATCAGTGGAAAAGCTGGAACACAAGCAAAAACTGCAGACACAAGTTTTAATTGATCAAAAGTTAATTTTGACTTGTGTATTATTTGAAAAATCAAACTGCGGTGGTGGTGCTGCTGTAGCATTGTCACCTCACAGTACAGCGTTGTCCTGTTCGATTCTTAGGTAGAGCGTCTTCTGTGTGGAGACATGCGTGAATGGGCGTACCTTCGTTGAAAGTTGTGCGTCAGGGCTGGCAACTCGGCACGTAAAAATCTACTGCCAATCATTAGCGGACCGGAGTTCTGCTGTGGCGACCCCTAACTGGGAAAAGCCGAAAGACACAACAACATATTATTTGAAAAATCAAAAACTCTTGTAAATGATAATAGGAAATGTCTAGGCCCTATGGAGCAGTCTAAGAAACAAATCTTCATTTTTGTATTTGATGTTTTCTTGTACTTATTCTCTTTGCATCCCTCTCAACCTCTTAATGCAAGAAATCTGGACAAAGCCTAAAATAATGGGGGGACGAAGGCCCAAAATAGGGACAGATTTTAAATATTGCACTTAAAAAGCTGCTAGAATAACATGATTTGTGTTAGCATGGTTTTTATGAAGGATATGAAGTCTGAAACTCAAACATATGACATTATTTAATGCAGTTGGTCTTCCATGATTTACCAGAAAACCACAGATTTTGTGAGAAACAGACCAAAAAATATCTGAGGCAAAAATCTGGACATTCTGCAAATATCTTTACAGCTAAGAGGTGTGTCTCTTGGCTTTAATACATGTAAAACACTGGCAGATGGTGTCAGCAATCAAAAATGTATCCCCCTGGTTAACAAACTAAGTTTTGAAAATGAGGCATTAATATCTTGCCTTGTTATAATCACATGTGAAAAAGGCAACAGCCAAGCGTATTAACAAATACTGGGACTGCCTCAGCCAAGACAGAGCTATTTACGTTAAATCCCCAAATGATCTTGGTTGTGTTCAAAACCCAATAATTTATCCAAAATTCAACACATGAAAGAAAAATCATCCTCATCATCAACCCCCATTTTTTATATGGGGTTGGGGTGTCGTAGCAAATGTCACCATCTTTCTCGATTCAATTACACCTGACTGTTGCAGATTTTCTCTCACACAATTCATTCACTACTTTGCTGGATGGCCTCATTTCCTCTTGCCTTTTTCCTCCTGTCTGCACATTTAACCAAATCCCCTTAATCAGTTCCTTTGGCCTTCTCTGTAATTGGAACTACTTTTGCTCAGACGTACTAATTTCTTGGTCTGTCCCACAGTGTGCATCCTTCCACCCATCTCGGGCACTTCATCTCCCATCACTTCTAGCTTCCTCAGCTGCTATGCCTTTACTGTCCAGATTTCTGTACAGTAGTACTGGTTGCACTGCTGTTTTGCACACCTTACTTTTCAGCTTCTTTGGCATTCTGCTATCATACACAAACCCTGTCACTCTGTGTCAGTTAGCTGCAACCCCTCTGATTCTAGCTTTGATCTCCTCATTCAGACTTCCCTTCTCCTGAACCACCCATTCCAGATAATTGAATCTGTTAACCTGTTCCACTATTTTCCCTTCTATCTCAATTCTCAGCCTCTTTGGATTTCCCCATTTACTGTCATCACCAGTATAAACAGTAGTGGACTCAGTGCTGAACCCTGATGCACACTCACTCCCACTGGAATCCCTGCGGGAGTCCAAACACTGTTCATACTTGAGTCATTGAATCCTTGTATATAGCCTGCACTCATTCTACCAATGTTTCTGGGACTTTCTCCCCTTAGTTGTATATACAGGTCAGGCATACTTTTATCAACCAGAAGAGAAGTTGTGGGTAGCAATTAATAAAGAGTTGAAGGATTTTATCTGGGAGAGGAAGAGGGCAAGAGTTAAGTGGGGTAAGTAGATCTTTCCAACACAAAAGGTGGTTTGGGATTATCTGATTTGAATGGGTATTTCAGAACTACACAGTTAAGGCTGCTATACATAGCACAAGCAGAAAGCTATAACTCAAAAGTAGAAAGGGGTGGTGATAAAACAGAGGAGGGGGGCTCAAGAAACAAGGACAGACTTAGATTTTGGATGCTGATCCTTAAGGAGAATAATAACCATACAGAATATTATATTCATAAAGTAGCAGAAAGTATTCTAAGAACTAAGCCAACACGGGGATGGAGAAGGGAGACTTTGTTGACAGGGATGACCCAATGTTTGCTGTGAGACAAATAGCTGAGAAGAATCTAATGATGAGGAAAAGAGCCCAAATGGGCATTCCTAGACCTGGGAAAGAATATGGCAAGATCCCAAGAAAACTGATTTGGGCAGAGAATAGGCACGAGTGGGATGGAATTTTCTGGAGAAAACTGGCAAAGGAACCAAGGTATTGGGAGCAAACAAAGAGAGAGGGAAATGTAATAGAATGGAAAGAGGCCAAGAATTAATTTAGACTGCAGGCTACAGATTGTTTTCCCTGTCAAGGATTGACTTCAGAGTATAGGCAAAGAGAAAGAAATAGGGGGATTCTAAGTAAAAGAACGACAATGGTACAGTTTTTAGTAGAACCAAGAACAGAAGTTACTATTAAAAGGGATAATTAGTAAGGCTTATAAAATATTGCATGATTACTATAGGAATCAATTAGAGGTGGTTAAGAGGGAATGGGAAGAGAGATTGGATAAGCAATTTACAAACAATGGGTGATATATGTATGGCTGCCAAATATGCAAAAAAGTCTAGAAGATTTAGGATCTTTGCTTGATAGTGTTTGCATCACATAGTCTCACTAAACCTACACCACCAAAATCCACACATAGTAACACAAAAACATTTGCGAAGGCTCTCAGTAATAATCTGTCTAAGCAACAGAGACCTCCAGAAATGCAAGCAACCTCCATCCCCCAACACAACCCAAATGACACATAGCCCACAGACTCAGTGTGCCACTCAACCACAGCCAATAAGACAAAACAACGTACCCAGCACACTAGTCATAGGTGACTTTATAGTCAGGCACACTAATGTCCCACTCACCAGGCTAAACAAGGAGAAGGTTACTGTCAGCTGCCTGTCAGGTGCCAGGATCCGCCACATAACCGACGCACTCAGGTCACTCCACAACAAGTACAAATATGACTCTGTCATTGTCCATGTTGGTGTGAATGACCTGAGATGTACCGCCCTGGACTACATGAAAAGAGACATGGAAGAGCTCTCCGATCTTGTAGCCCAGGCAGGTATGTCCCTAGCCCTGAGTAGCATTCTGCCATCGCCCAGAATGATACCATAGTACAAGGACAAAATGATTGACTTAAACAATTGGCTAAGCTTCTGATGTCATTCTAAGGGGATCAAATATCTGTCTGCTTGGGATGACATGATCGACAGACCATGATGCTTTGCCACAGATGGTCTGCACCTGTTGCCCCTGGGATTCTGGATCCTGGCTAAGGCTCTTGCTGCCCCTATAGTGACTTTTTTAGGCAGGGTTCAAATAACAAATTCACCACCATAACAGGAACAGGCAAGCAAAAACTGAGGGTAATGCTACTCAATGCTAGAGGTCTAAATCTCAAAATGCACTCACTCGAGGCACTCCTTAAAATGGAGAACATTGATATCTGTTCAGTGACTGAGACCTGGTTCAAGGCTCCAGAGAGCACCCCCTGCACTGCCAGGCTATAACTCATACCACACTTTTCGGCCATGTAACCTGGACCGAAACACCAAAGGCGGAGGTGTGTCCATATTCATTAAGGATTATCCACACCTCCAGGCTAGTTGCTCAGCATAATGCATCTGAGGTTATCCAAGTGCAACTAACTCTGGGCAAAACTGCAATCCAAATTGTAGCTTGCTACAGATCCCCCACCATGCCCCAGGATCCCCACTCCTCTTTTCTTGATGTACTGGAAAATATTAGGGTTCAACCAAACACCCTAATAATGCGCGACTTCAAGTACCCCACCATTAACTGGGAAAACTACTCGTGTACCAACTCCTTAGCTCAACGCTTTCTGGAATTCATAAACTCCAATGCCCTAGATCAACTTATCCACACCCCTACCAGGGGCAACAATATCCTAGACCTAGTCATTACCAACGAGTGAACGGTGTTCCACACCTGAAGTCAACTCCTCATTGGTCCGATCCGACCATAAGCTTATCACCCTTGATATCCACATCCCGCCCCCACCCCCCATTAAGGAAACCACAGTAAAAAATTTCTCCAAAGCCAACTTCATGCTTCTTAAGACAGAAGTGGTGAACTTCATGGCACCCATGCAGATGGACAATACAGTTACAACTGCTGAATCCTACACAAATGCACTCTGTAAGCACTTACAAGAGTGCATGGATCGTGCTATCCCAAACAGAACCAAGAAGCTATCCTCCAAAAAAAGGAAGCCAATCTGGTGGTCCCCTGCCATAAACAAACTGTACAACAGAAGGAAGAAACTGTTGCAAAAGAGAGTAAAATCCCATGAGTGGAGGAGCTCCCTGGTCAGCCTCAGTAAGAAGCTGAGATCCCTTATAAGATCCTCCAAAGCTAGCTACGAAAACAAAATCACCACTAAATCCAAGGGCAACCACAAAGCATTCTATAGCTAAGTCAAGAATCTAGATGGCAACACCCAGATGTGCTCTGAGTTACAGCACAAAGGCACAAAAATTACAGAACCAACTGATATTGCCAACATCCTGGCAGATAGGTTCAGTACTAACTTTACCCCCCTCTCACCCCCTAAAGGGCCAATATCTATACAGGAAGAATGCAGAGTCCCTGTAATCACAACTACGCAGGTAAAAGCTGCACTCTCTAAAGCCAAAAACACATCATCCATGGGACTGTACAACATCCCAGGCTACATTTTACATGAACTTCAGAACAAAATGGCTCCCCACTTAAGCACCATGTTCAATAATAGCCTCGCATCAGGCTTTGTGCCCACTGAATGGAGCACAGCAACAGTTATCCCACTTCACAAAGGAGGAGCCACCACTGATCCCGGGAACTATCGACCTATTAGCCTGACGAGCCTGGTCTGCAAGGCCATGGTACGTATCATCATGGAACTAATAAACAAAGACATTGGTAACCTCCAAACTCTGGATCCCACCCAGTTCGGGTTTGTGAAAGGCAGATCATGCCTCCTCAACCTGATCAACTTCTTTGAGGCAGTCACCAAAGCCGTGGATGAGGGTAAGGTGGTTCACACAGCCTATCTTGACCTCGCCAAGGCTTTTGACACCATCCCCCACTCTGGAATTAGAGCTAAACTCATTAAACTAGGTATAAATCCCTACGTCACAAGATGGGTTGCCAACTGGCTCACTGACAGAACCCACACTGTAAAAGTTACAAACTCCAAATCTGACTTCGAAGCAGTGACAAGTGGAGTACCACAGGGTTCCGTTCTGGGACCTCTCCTATTTGGTATCTACTTCTCTGAAGTACAGGCTTACACAGAAGGCCTCTGGCTAACGAAGTTCGCAGATGACTGCAAACTAGGAGCAATAGTCAAGTCCCCAAATTATGTGGATATCCTATAGAAGGGCCTCACTGAGACAGATGCCTGGTGTCAGAGCCATGGCCTCAAGCTCAATGCCAAAAAGTGCAGTGTCATCCCCTTTGGTAAAAACTCTGTACCCATGAACTACCACATAGGTAGCAATCTACTTAACACCAAATGCATGATAAGAGACCTTGGGACCCAGGTGGACAGTAGTCTCTCCTTTGATAGTCACATCACCACAGTAGTCAGGAAGTCCTTCTACATGGCACACCTCATCATAAAAGGGTTCTTATCCAGGAAAAAAGAGGTCATTGTTCCCCTCTACTCGTCACTCATTAGACCCACTATAGAGTACAACGCCCCTTTTGGAATGTACCTCACAAGACATCTGCAGCAGCTGGAAAGGCCACAGAAGTACCTCACAAAGAGGATTACTGGACTCAAACAAATGCCCTACACTGACCACCTCAAAAAACTCCAGCTTTCCTCCGTAGCATATCGCCTACTCCGAGGTGATCTCTGCCTAACATAGAAAGCTATGTCAAACCCAGAGCTGTTGGACATGCTACACCTAAAGAAATCCCAATCCCTATGAGCTACACGCTCTAGGGACCTAAACCTTGTCACCACAATAAACAGGACACACTGGAGGGATAGATTCCTGTCCCAGAGACTTCCTATACTCTGGAACAAGCTACCCATCTATGTCAAGCAAAGTTCTTCATTAGCACTTTCATTAGCACTCTTCAAGAAAAATCTTGATGAGTGGATGGGAAATAGGAAATACACCCCGGGGATCACTTATGTGTCTCTGCTGGACAGTGGCACAGGAAAATTACTTTCTTGGGTGGTGTAAGCTATGGAACCTTACTGGCTAGGCTTACATAGGCCCTTGGGACGATAGCCTAGTACCTACCTATGAACCTATATGTATTTTTATACCCCAAGCAGACTCCAAAGAAATTTTCCTCAGATAGATTACAAACATTGGAGGTGTGATGGGAGAGTGAGATAATCGGGAACATATTTTTTGGGAGTGTAATGAGTTGGCAGACTTTAAAAATTCCCTACAGACTACTGTAACAGAAATACTGGGTGAGCAAATTGGAGTAACTAAGGAAATTATTTTCTGAGCCATGATACAGAATCAGAATTGCCTAGGCATAGTAAAGCCTTGCTGAGTTTAATTCTGGTGGCTGCCAAAAAAATCAAATGCTAGAAAATGGAAATCAATGTCTAAACCAACTGTACTAGAAGTGGGATCTTTAGAAAAGAGTAGGAGCAAACTAGAAAATGGGACTGGTATGAACAATACATGTACAATCATTTTTAGGAAGAGGAAATGAGGTTTAAGGGGAGGCAAGAACTGAATGAGCTTTGCAATGTTTCACTGACAATGACTGGATAAATATAATTGATGTGTAATATTTGCAACTGAAAACATGTCAGTATGGTTTGTTTTTATTTATATACAAAACAGTGTAAGAAACTTCTCTGTGTGGAAGATTTTCAGTCCATATATTTCTAGTTAATCACTGTATATTAATCAGATCAGACAATAGTAGTAGTAGAAGTTGTTGTTTGTCTTTCGGCTTTTCCTGGTTAGGGGTCGCCACAGCGGAACTCCGGTCCGCTAATGACTGGCAGTAGATTTTAACGAACGCCGAGGTGCCAGCTCGACATTCAACCTTCAATGAAGGCACGCCCATTTACGCATGTCTTTTGAATGCCCAGCCAACTGCGGGGAGGACATGCAGACTCCACACAGAAGGCACTCCCCGCACTCCAGCCGAGAATCGAACGGGAGAACCTCTTGCTGTGAGGCAACAATGCTACCGCAGCACCACCGCGGCACTATAATAGTAGAAGTAGCGAACGTAAATGCGTCTTAAGTTAAAATAAAACAAAACAAAAAGTAATAATAGAAAATATATAATTGTACAGCATTACTAAGTATTCGAAAGTAATCCAAGCAAGGCAGGCAGTCTGTTTCCAGTCAAAAATCCTTTATTAAGTACACAGACAAGCGATCCAAGTAAAACAAAAATAGAGTAATAATTTCCTCACAAGCTTTCTAAATATATATATATACTTTTTATCCGGCATGGGAGTGGTTTATTGTGCTGTAAAACAAAGTGCTATTGATTTGTTTGTGTCTTTCGGCTTTTCCCAGTTAGGGGTCGCCACAGCGGAACTCCGGTCCGCTAATGATTGGTAGTGGATTTTTACATACCGGGTTACCAGCCCTGATGCACAAACCTTCAACGAAGGCACGCCCCATTCACGTATGCCTCCACACAGAAGACGCTCTAGCTGAGAATTGAACGGGACAACGTCTTGCTATGAGGCAACAACACTACCGCAGCACCACCACCGCAGTGGTACACATGTTAAATTCACATCCCTTCCCCCATCACAATAGGTTATGAAAATAGAAATTGATTTTTACATGCAAAATGTTTATGTATATATTTATATATTTTTTTTTATATATTTCCAGCCATCTAGTATATTGTCTTGGATAAAATCACAGACTTAATAATCTACTTAATAATTTGGCTAAATAAGAGGTACCACATCATTAAATAATTTTATTTAAAGTACATAAGGGTTATATATTATTATGACAGCTACTAAGTAGGGCAGGACCAGCTCGAATGTCACACTGATGGGGGAAGGGATGTGAATTTAACATGTGTACCAATAACACTTTGTTTTACAGCACAATAAACCACTCCCATGCCTGATAAAAAGTATATATATATTTATAAAGCTTGTGAGGAAATTATTACTCTATTTTTGTTTTACTTGGATCGCTTGTCTGTGTATTTAATAAAGGATTTTCAACTGGAAACAGACTGCCTGCCTTGCTTGGATTACTTTCGAATACTTAGTAATGCTGTACAGTTATATATTTTCTATTATCACTTTTTGTTTTGTTTTATTTTGACTTAAGACGAGTTTACATTTGCTACTTTTACTACTATTGTCTGATCTGATTAATATACAGTGATTAACTAGAAATATATGGACTGAAAATCTTCCACACAGAGAAGTTTCTTACATTGTTTTGTTTTTGGACCCACTACACTTTAGTGGGTTGTTTTGAGACTTTGGGAATACCACAGAGATTACTTGTTTTTTATTTATATAAATGTATGATTGTCTATGTCATAAGTGATAATTTAATAAGGATGTTTCTTGTTAAAAAAACATTTCTGGGGCTTTCAATCACGACTGCCCAAACCTTGCCATATGCTTTCTTCATGTCTAGGAATGCCCAGTTGGACTCTTTCCTCATCTCTAGCTTATTCTCAACCATCTGACTCACTTGAAACATTGAGTCAGTTGTGCTGCATCCTAATTTGAATCTGAACTGCTCATCTGCCATTTTACATTCTACTACTCTGAGTATTCATTTATTAATTACCTTCTTCAGAGGAGTTTGATACCTGTGAACTGCCCACAGTTATGGATGCCCCCTTTGTCTTGTAAATTGGTTTATTCCAGTCATCTGGGATATGACTTTCTCTCCATAATGCTATTTCTACCATGAGGAGCCATTCCCCCCCCCCCATCTCACCCAACATCCTGATCATATCTGCTGTGACCCCATCTGAGCCTGCTGCTTTCCATGACTTCATTTTCCTTAGTGCTGTTCTTACTTCTTCCAGGGTGGGCTCCTCCTTTTCTTTCATTGTGAGTATGCCCAGGGCAGTACAGCTTCTGTGGGGTTTTCTTCATTCAGAAGCTGCCGGAAGTACTCTTTTCATCTGACTTTGATGTCCTGTGGACTGAGGGGCAGGTTTTTGTTAACATCCCATATGAAAGGTGTCCATCTTCATTTTCTTTCCATTTTTGCCTTGCAACCTGATAGTGTTTCTTCTTGCCATCTACGAAGTCTCATTCCAGAAGCTGTTAAGAGTGCCTCTGATGACTTGTCCTTTGTTACTGCAACTCCTATCTTAGCCTCTTTTTTTAGCCAATCAGTATTCTTCTTAGCTTGCTCTGTCTTTTCTATCTCACAATTTTCCTTCGCTCCTTTCTTTTGATGAGTTCAACTTCTGCATTCCGCCACCAGCTTTCCTTATGTACCTTATTTCCATACATGAATAAGCTGCATAACTGTTCTATAAACATCACACATGCTGTTTTGAGGTGCTGGCATTCTTTGTCTTCACCTCCACCTATTTGCTCTTCTTCCTGAACCGTTAGAGCCTGGAGTAATTTCTTGAACAACTCCTCTCCAATCAACATCCAGGTCGTCAGACTAGTATTTGTGGACCTTAGAGCCTTCTTTGACCACTGCTTGCTGCTGATTCTGGCAACCAGTGGTTTATGCTGTGGACTGATTGTTACACTGGGGATGACTTTGTAATAATTGGTTCTACCCCAATGCCATTTCCTTTGGAGGAAGTCTACCTGAATAGCATGTTGGTCACTCTTGTATGTAATCTTGTCAGGGTTTCTCTTGCTGACCTGTGTGTTGGCCACTATCAAGCCATTTGCTAGACAGAAGTCAAGTTTAGACTCGCCTTCTTTATTCCTATTATTAGACCTGTGTGGACCCAGCCAGTCTTATCAAGAGAGACAGAACATAATGTTAAGTGCATTCAGGTCTTCCACTATCAACACCAATTCATGTTGCCCTGATTTATCTAGTCCTGCAACTACTATCTGAATGCAATTTTTTTCGTCACTATCACAATGCTGCTGTGGAACATAGGGCATTATTCATAATCTCAGCCTATCTTTACACTAGAGTCTGTTACCATTTTTGATGACATCCCTTACTGTTACCATAATTCCCACACCATTTCTAGTCTGTCCTCCTCCTGAGTAGTAGACTCTGAATCCCAAGACAAGTGGCTTTGCTGCACTGCCCTTTCATCTTGTCTGCTGAATATACAGGATGATCAGCCTTTCTTCTTTTTACCATCATGTCATCCACTTCCAAGCATTGTTCTGTCAATGAGCCTACATTAAGTGCAACAATTCTTAGTTTATGTTTGTGAGGTTGATTGGTTTTATTCCCATGTAATACAAGCTGGGAAACTGCCAGCCAGTAGCTTATGGACCTGCTGAGATTTATAGCAGGCATACAGTGGCCAGTAGGGGCACATATACCCCTCCCACGGTTAGCATGGGTCTCTGGTATAGGTCAACTTCTCAACCAGCTTATCGCCAGTAAATACCCATACCTTTTTGGTAACATTAATCAACATGACCAAGTCAGCTAGAACCGTATTTTCCATCAAGTGACTAGCTCTGACACAGTGTGCAGTCTGTGATCTTTGTTCTCCTATCTTGAGGGTACTGCATTCTATATTTGATGCCCAAAGCTCTTTTCTGTACAGCTCTTCCCCATAGGCACTATCTACAGTCTATACTGCTGCCCACAACTACATTCTTGGGTGAGTTTGACATGGAAACGGCATGTTTTTGAGAGGTGGGAGGAACATCACAGAGACACAAGCAGAACATGCAAACTCCATCTACATATTGGCTGGAGGTCAGGCTCGAACCTTAAACCTCCCATGGAAGGCAAAGATCTTAACTATTATGCCACCTGGTCTGTCACACACAAAAGAAAAAAGTCTCACCAATATTATGAACAGAGACAACATTATTCAAATTTTATTTCATAAGTATGAGCTCATTGATTCCTATAAATGGGTACTTCAACATCAAAAATGCCCCTGCCAGCATAACCGTAACCAAAATCGGCTGAAAATCTTTAAAATTAAATTAATAAATTAGTGCCTTATTCTTTAATGCATGCACAATATTACATGCATCAGTAAGTGCTGATGCACTAAAACCATCCAGGGAAAGCTGCCCAAATAATTCTGTTTTTTTCCTTACACAGTGTTGATGGCCTTCCTCTAAAATCCCTTTTAACATGTTCAATTACAGAAAATAAAAACAATATACTACCTTCTTTTTTGTTCTTAATGTCCATTTGGTACTCTATCTTCCTCTCTTTTAATTGATAAACGGTTTCCCTACCTCTTCAGGAGGTCTTGCAAGATTTTTATTCCAGATTAATGGAAAGATATTGAAGAGGTAGACACCAATGTTAAACAAAAGGAAGAGATACTTAAAACAGAAAGTTGAAGAAATTGAACTGTGATAAGAAAAAACAGTGAAGAATGTGACTGGATCAAGGACTGACTTTTCATCCAATCATAAATTTTATACAGATGTGGTACATTCTCAGTTATTCATCAAACTAGTCAAAAGGAAAACCTTGATAAATATTTCTACAATTAGTATTTCCACCAGTACCATCACGGTTTTAAATGAGGTTCGCTCAAGAGGTTTTACTAATCACAGAATGAGAGGGCAGACCAGAGTTTTACTAATACATGTTGGAACAATGAGTAAAAAGGTCACACAGGAAAACCAGTTGGTTAAA